>NW_026273324.1:70000-152500 GCF_020536995.1 Dreissena polymorpha | reverse complement strand
AAAGTCTGGGATAACACTTAACGCTTTTGTGGAATGATTCGTTTATAGGAGGTCACTTCTTAACGAAAAACTAGTCTCGCGGAAAGTGTCGTCCCTGATTAGCCTGTGCGGAATGGATATACATATAGCACAGTGTTCACAGAACTCATTAGATAAGCACCGTCATGTCAATCTAAAATAAAGAATCTGACACGAGTTGTTATTTAATACTATATTTTATACAACGAGTTTGTGAAAAGCGAGCTTTTGTATGTAAAATTCAAATATACAGATACTAATTCTATATTAATACACAGCCGTTAATCACGGGCGCCACCTTTTTTGTGATGCATCAATAAATGAGCCAATGCTATTTCCGAGGTGGCGCTAAGGACCGGATTTTTTAAATTTCACGCTCGTCGATAAAGAAACATATTTGTTAGCGAAATGGGACAAACAGCCTACTGTGTTCAATGTCCCAGCAGAATAGATGATCTACATCGTCTGAACGCTGCTCGCCTGATTCCAAGCCTTTATCTGCGCTGAACAACAAGCGCGTGCTGTCTCTGGTAAACAACATGTAGGAGGCAAAGTAGTCACCATACCGGGCGCCTGAAACCAACGCGGAACATATAAAAGTGGGTTTCACCCATGTGCGTAGATGGTCGTTCCTGATTAGCCTGGGTTACGCACTCACCGCCTTTATGGAGTTTTCGTTAAAGGAAGTAACCTCTAAACCAAAATCCATTCTAGGCGGAATGTGTCTTCCCTGATTTTAGCCTGTATGGACTGCAAAAGCTAATTCGAGACGACATAAGCTTTACTATAAGCTGTAAGGCAATCATAGCTCTGACAGCGTAGAAACACACTGTCTAGGAAGCAAATAGTACAAATTAGCAACAAGGAAGCAACTATGTGTTAATAGAAAAAAAAATATGTTTGAATAAAACTGAACTTCTTCAACAGATTAACAGGAAGAAAAAGACTCATTGGTATATACCATAGTATTAGGTTCATACTTCATAGTCGATAACATTTTAATAAGTCTCATTTCCTATGTTAACCTAAAGATAGATTTTACGATACATGTCGCGGAATTCAAATGTAGGTTTAATCATGAAAGTTAAGATAAAGTCGCCTCTCCTGTACGTACTGTTTGAGATCTCATACATGCGAGAGTAAGTGACAAGGTCCATCAACACTATGGGTCCCTCGTCCACGCCCACTGCGACCAGCGTACCCGGATCATTCACCTGTAAAACATCGATATGAGCCTTATTCTGGGTAAACGGGGCATAAGGCATGAACGTAAGGAGTAGGCTCAGATTAGTATGTGCAGTCCGCGGTCCCGTTAAAGTATAGGCTTAGATAAGCATGTGCAGTCAGCAGTCCCGTTAAAGTATAGGCTCAGATAAGCATGTGCAGTCCGCAGTCCCGTAAAAGTATAGGCTCAGATTCGTTTGTGCAGTCTGCAGTCCCGTTAAAGTATAGGCTTAGATAAGCATGTGCAGTCCGCAGTCCCGTTAAAGTATAGGCTCAGATTAGCATGTGCAGTCCGCAGTCCCGTAAAAGTATAGGCTCAGATTAGTACATGTATGTGCAGTCCGCAGTCCCGTTAAAGTATAGGCTCAGATTAGCATGTGCAGTCCGCAGTCCCGTTAAAGCATAGGCTGAGATTAGCATGTGCAGTCCGCAGTCCCGTTATAGTAAAGCCTTAGATACGCATGTGCAGTCCGCAGTCCCGTAAAAGTATAGGCTCAGATTAGCATGTGAAGTCCGCAGTCCCGTAATAGTAAAGGCTTAGATTAGCATGTGCAGTCCGAAGTCCCGTAAAAGTATAGGCTCAGATTAGTATGTGAAGTCCGCAGTCCCGTTAAAGTATAGGCTCATAATAGCATGTGCAGACCGCAGTCCCGTAAAAGTATATGCTTAGATTAGCATGTGCAGTCCGCAGTCCCGTAAAAGTATAGGCTCAGATTAGTATGTGCACTCCGCAGTCCTGTTTAAGTATAGGCTCAGATTAGCATGTGCAGTCCGCAGTCCCATTAAAGTATAGGCTTAGATTAGCATCTGCAGTCCGCAGTCCCGTACAAGTATAGGCTCAGATTAACATGTGCAGTCCGCAGTCCCGTAATAGTATAGGCTTAGATAAGCATGTGCAGTCCGCAGTCCCGTAAAAGTATAGGCTCAGATTAGCATGTGCAGTCCGCAGTCCCGTAATAGTACAGGCTTAGATTAGCATGTGCAGTCTGAAGTCCTGTAAAAGTATAGGCTCAGATTAGCGTGTGCAGTCCGCAGTCCCGTAAAAGTATAGGCTTAGATTAGCATGTGCAGTCCGCAGTCCTGTAAAAGTATAGGCTTAGATTAGCATGTGTAGTTCGCAGTCCCGTAAAAGTATAGGCTTAGATAAGCATGTGCAGTCAGCAGTCCCGTAATAGTATAAACTTAGATTAGCATGTGCAGTCTGCAGTCCCGTAAAAGTATAGGCTTAGATTAGCATGTGTAGTCCGCAGTCCCGTAATAGTATACGCTTAGATTAACATGTGCAGTCCGCAGTCCCGTTAAAGTATAGGCTCAGATTACTATGTGTAGTTTGCAGTCCCCTTAACGTATAGGCTCAGATTAGCATGTGAAGTCCACGCTCCTAGTCAGAGACGAAGCATTCTACTTTTTATTACATTTTTCGTAAAAAGGATGTATTTTCTTAGCAAAAAATCCAGTTGAGGCGGATAGTGTACTCTCTGATAAGCCTATGCGGACTGTACATATTTATCTGGGACGACACTTTACGCACATGCATAATGCCCAGTTTTCTCAGAACGCGACTCATATAAATAGGGAAAACTTTAAAGATATTCCATGAAATTGCATGGCTCATAAGTTTGGTGTTTGTCATGTAACATTGTTGAGAGGTCCCATACGAGGTTTGTTTAAACACGCCCTGAGTCTTTAAGGGAATATTTGAGGACACTTTACGCACATGCCTTAAGCCCAATTTTCGCAGAATTAGGCTTAACTCATTATTTCACTGTTTGCAACAGTATAAAAGTTATATCTTATTGGCCAGTAAACATACACTTTTCCTTCGCGGGCTGATTTCATATTTAAGCACTAATGCTTTTATCGGAACTTACAACTGCCCTTCTTGAAATAGAGGTAAGGTGAGAATGGCCGTATATATGTGAACACAACACGCATACATCATTTGCGAATGCAAAATAAATTAAACAAGAGGGCCTTAAAGGCCCAAAGTCGCTCACCTGAGATTCAAAGGAACTGACCTGTTCTGTGCAGCTCAAGATGTCATTAGAACAATATGTTCTTACCAACTTTCATGACTAGTGAACACCCTGGCAGCCACGTTTTTCAACATACCAGAACCATTTTCATACACATCCAAGATATCATTTAAACAGATATACTGACACAGTTCCATGAAGATTCATAAGTCCATATAAGGAAAAATGCCCCGCCCACTAGTTGCCATGTTTTTCAAGCAACTGGAACCATTTTTGAACTTGTCCAAGATATCATTGGGACGAATCTTCTGACAAAGTTTCACAATGATCGTACAATAAATATGGCTTCTAGAGTGTTAACAGGGTTTTACTATAACCATATAAGGAAATATGCCACGCCCCCTTGGGGGCCATGTTTTTCATCCGACCGGAACCATTTTCGAACTCATCCACAATATCATTGGAACAAATTGTCTAACCAAGTTTCATGATGATCGGACAATAAATGTGGCCTCTAGAGTGTTAATAAGGTTTTACTAAAGCAATATATAGCCATATTAGAAGAAATGCCGGACCCCTAGTGGCCATGTTTTTCAAGCAACCGAAATCGTTTTTGAACTCATCCAAGATATCATTGGGACAAATCTTCTGGCCAAGTTTCATAAAGATATGAAAATAAATATGGCCTCTAGAGTGTTAATAAGTTTTACTATAGCCATATAAGGAAAAATGCCCCGCCCCTGGCGGCCATGTTTTTCAACCAACCAGCATCATTGTTTAACTCTTCCAAGATATTATTGGAATTAATCTTCTGACCAAGTTTCATGAAGATAGGACAATAATGTGGCCACTAGAGTGTTAACAAGGTTTTAACAAGGGAGTTAACTATAAGAAAGTATGCATGTACATGTTATCTTTCTTTAACAGACTGTTCATATGTTTTCACTATATACATATAGAGAAAACTGTCCCACCCCTGGCGGCAATGTTTTCCACCCATCATGACCATTTTTGAACTCGTCCGAGATATCTATAAAATCGAAGTTTAAAAAAAAAAAATGATGATTAGGAAATAAATGTGACTTCGAGAGTGTATACAAGCTTATTTCAAACTCGACCGTCATATCCAGAAAAAACATGTTCTGATCAAATTTAATGAAGATTGGACCAAACATGTGACTTCTAGAATGTTCACATGTTTTTACTATATGCATATAAAGAAAACTGCCGATCTGGACCATTTTCGAACTGATAAGAGATATCAATAAAACCAATGTTTTGAGCAAGTTTCATGATGATCGGGCGACCTCTAGAGTGTTCACAAGGTTTCCCTATAGCCAAATAAGGAATACTGCCCCGCCCCCTGGGGGCCATGTTTTTCAACGGACCGGAACCATTTTTGAACATTTACACAAACATTTGGACAAAGTTACACGAAGATTGGTCTTCAAATGTGACTTCTACAGTGTTTACAAAGATTTTCTTCTTTTTTTGAACTAATGACCTAGTTTTTTACCCAGCATGACCCAGTTTCGAACTCAGTCGAGGTATGAATATGATAAATGTTCTGACCAAGTTTCATGAAGATCGGACAATAAATGTGGCCTATAGAGTGTTCACAAGGCAAATGTTGACGCCGCACGACGGACAAAAGGCAACACAAAAGCTCACCATGAGCACGTTGTGCTCAGGTGAGCTAAAAACAAAATGAAAATAATTTGTACGATGTTGAGTTCTTGCTGCTACACTTGTACATGTGGCAAATTGCATAATATGGATAAAGGTATACAAACTTACCACAACATCGTTAATATCCGTCGTGTATCCAGTTTTTATTATGGCGTCAACGCAGCCGTTTGTGATGTTGTACAGTTTCACGTTCTTGCCACCACGTGTCGTCACGAGGAGTTCTACAATGGAAGAATAACGTCATTGATTAAGTGGGCAGAACGGTTACTTGCAATTACATAACAATTCGCAAAATCTTCAGAAAACGTAAATAATGATTTTCATGTATAAGCTACGATGAATAGTTATAGGATACTTTTACCTAAATATTTACTTATTTACAAAACGATTTTTGTCAATCTCAAGGGGCAACACAAATATTTAACCAAATGTTTTACATGCTAATGCAAGAGGGAGAGGGGGGAACAATATGTTGTCCCAAAATTTGTGCTTTAACTTTTCTTTAACAACTTTGTGCATTGCGTTTAATCGTTCACAGTTGAGATACCTTAATCTGTACGTAGATTATTGTAAAGACTTCCATTTGTGCTGCGACGATTTATGGAAGAATAATGGCCCAGTCTGTTTTTTTCCGTTATAAATTATAGTCGCATTTGGTTTGTGTGTTTGAATCCTTTGTATGGGTGGAATGAGCTCAAACAATAACAGTTGGATAACGCGTAGATGATCTAAAGTTATTTGTGATGCGACGAATAATGTCCCCTTTTCTTTTGTTCAACTTGATAGCATATGGTCCATTAGTATTCTGTCTTTAATTTCTTTTTAAATACTGGGTGGATCTCGCAAAAAATGTTACCGTATTGTGTAAATGATCGTCACGAAAACAAATATTGGCTGAGACAGGATTTGACAGAATTGTGTCCCTTTGTCAGTTTATCCACTATTTAAATATATTTTCCCAATGGTTTGTGGTTTTACTGATTCAATCTCGCTCAAACTGTCACAGTTGATTAACATTAAGGGGTAGATGATATCAAATTATGAAATAGTTACTGCAACCAGTTGTGGCTAAATAATGCAGAGGAGGTATTTATGTGAGAGTAAAAATGGCGACGTCAATGCCGAGGCATGTATATTTTTCGCCGTTTTTACCCTTTATTTCTTGTTATAACTTTGTTAAATGCTGCTAACTATCAAGCAATGTAGGTAAGATACTAGCGTTTATTTCTTATTAAAATTCGCTCTATATCTCGACTTTACTCGCTGCGAAATTTCTAAGCGGGATGACCGAATTACAGCTCCACTAAGAAAATTCGCGGGGCGTAATGTCGAGATACAAACCAAAATTTAATACGAAATATACGCTTATCACCTTTTTATTGATATGGCTTGAAAGTGACCGTCATTTAAAAATTTCACAAAAGTAATTAAGGGAATAAAAACGGCGAAAAATAAAGTTATCGGCATGGGCGTCGCCATGTAATGGTTAATTGTCTTTGTGTCTACTGTAAAATATATACTGGCATTGTCTTGTGAGTTTAAACATGGTTGTGGGGGCATCGATACGTATGTGACACATTTCTAGTTTACGACAATCATGAAATGAGGTACGTCATCACCTACTTAAGCTCTGTTGAATGTGCTGAATTTAACCGTGCAATAGGTGGAATGCACATATATTAAAATTAATATCTCTGTAACTGTTATTGAAAACATCAAAATAAAACAAATATAAAATAAATAAATAAAATAGATATATATAAGGAAAGTAATGGAAAAGTCTCTCGAATCTGACAGAATTTTGTGTTGTGGTGCGAAATCCTAAACACCTGTTGTGGCGTCAAGATGTTACGTTATGTAGCAGACCTGTTAGCTCACTCGTAAGAAACATTGATCTCAGACGAGGAACTCCGGACTGGCTGCACAGTGATTCAACCCACAGAAGTTCGTATTTATTTTTGGACGTTAATTATTCACAAGTGAGGTATCCCCGCGTGGTAAAACTCGCATGGCGGTAGTTGCAATATTCTGAAAAATGGCGCCTCCTGTTAAACATAAATTGAGCCTTGTTATAGGAAAACGGGACTTACTATACGTGCATAAAGTGACGTACAAGATTAGCATGAGAGATCCGCACACGCTAATCAGGGACGACACTTTCCGCTTGTAGGGTATTTTTCTTAAAAGAGAAAGTATCGTAGTAGCGAAAATCCAGTTGACGGGTTTAGTGTCGTCGAATTGCACAGGCTTAACTGAGACGACACTTCCTGAAAATGCATTAAGTCCCGTTTTCCCAGAACGAGGCTCAACTGCAAATTGTTAAAACGAGATCGTCCAGTTATACGTACGCTTTCGTTTGGTTACGATGCGGACTCTCTTTCTCGAGACAATACCCGGAAACACGACACAGACTTCCATCATTTCAAGGTCAAACATGTGCAACTTCCGGTTTATTTCCATGACCACTGATCTGTCTTCTGCTTCGTAAAACAATACGTTTGTATTGCCGATCACCTCCTGTTGAGGATAATGTTTGCAAATATGTTTAAGTATATGACTGCCAGATAAATCATTAAGTATCTTCTGGATTGAATAACTTTCAGGGAATACAACATACATGTGTATTTCAAGGATACAGACGAATTAAAAGCAATAAAAATATTTGCCTAATTGAACTCAATAATTAATTTATTTAAAAAAAAATATATTCATGTTTAATTTATATGTCACGGTACTGAACTTAAGCGGGATTGGTGAAAAGATGTGTTGCGGCCCGGTTAGCTCAGTCGGGAGAGCATTCCCCCTGTAAGCAAGGTGTCCCGGGTTCGAGTCCCAGACTGGCCGCACACTTTTCACCACCCGGCGACATATATAAGCCTCGTTCTGTCAAAAACGGGGCAATTCATGTTCGTTAAGTGCAATCTGGAAAGACTCTCAAACATTGAGCCCATTTTTACCAGAACGAGGCTCGTATATTTAAATTTTGTTGAAATAAATTGAAGTCAATTAAAGAAATACAACAAAGTAAGCAAAAAGCAAAATGCAACCCATCGACTTACTAGTTCTCGTAGTGCGCTGTATTCCAGTTTGCCGACATCATACACGCCAACGACGGTGGTCAGCGAGTCCTTTTCCGCCTTGCCGGTCACGAACAGTGCCTCCTGGTGGCCAAGCGGAAAACACTTTCTGTGCAGAAAAACATTTTGAGGCTAATTAAATAATAATTGTTATTTTTCTTAAGGATTTCCATTGTTTTTCACTCGATAGATAGCCCATTAAAAGAATTTTCTTCTGCGCACATGGTCCAAGCTGTTGTTCTATTGAATAATATGTGTAACATTTAACTAATATGTATTTGTATCGATGTAATGAAAATGTACATTTCGTTTAATAAAATACAAAAACTGTTGTACTTTATTTCAGTCGTGAATAAACAGAACGCAAAACACGTGCTCAAAAAGAAAATGCGAACATATTAAAAATATTATTAATGAAGTTTAAATCGACTCAAAGCCGACAATGAAACACTGCTGAATCGTTGCAGACCTAAAACTAAGTTAAATGAAGTTATATATAAGACACATGCAAAAAGTGTCGCACGATTAGCATGTGCATTCCACACAGGCTAATAAGGGAAGATACTTTTCGCTTTGATGGAATTGTTCGTTAAAAAAGTAGTCTCTAAATGAAAATTCAATCTATTCGTGATGTGTCGTCCCTGATTAGCCTGAACGGACTGCACGGGCTAATATGTGTCAATACTTTATATAGATACACTAGACCCCTTTTCACAGAGCACGGCTCACATATATTTTTTTAAAGAATGCTAGTTACGAGATGTGTTTTATTGGTGCAAGTGTCTTGGCCTCATTTCGATCTGTGGTCTTCTTTTTGTCCCTGGATCGATCCCATACCCTAAGGTTGCTGTCTTCTGCAATCGTTACCACCGTTACCATGTCAACGGTGCTTGCGCCGGTCAGGTCAATTTTGTGTTCGAGACGATCTTCCTCCTACAGCGAAGAGCATCAAACGAAGCCGTGAAAATATCTCACATCATGTACTCTAAATCACAGGAGTTTGATATTCTATCCATAAAGCTAATCTAATGGCTAAATAAAAAAATACCCCTATATAGTATAAAGACTACAGGAATGAAACGCATCAGACCCCGAACCCGCCCATTTTCCAGTAAACAAGGGAAATTACTGGAAAAACAGGGTACCCTACATCGACCCATGGTATAATACGGGCAAAAGCCCGCGAAGCGGGCGTTGACTGTTTATTTGTATCAATTTTCTGAATTACAGAGAGACATTACCTTATAGGCTATCAAGTCAAATAATTCCTGCTATGGTAAAATTGACCGGACTGTCAGTGGACCATCCCGACCGTTTTGCCCTATTGCCCTCTTTACCGAAGAACGCGCGAATGACGTAATCATGACGAAAGTGTGTGCAGTAAACAACCCTCTTGACAGGACGTTCCTTTATATCTTGCGGAGAGTATTTCTGCGCTTGTACACACTGTAGACGATGGAATCTACCCCAAGCAACTTGCTTAGGTAAGTTCTATAGTGTTTTATAGCATAAGTACTATAATTGGCGCTGCGAGCACCAAACTTGCAGTATTTTCACTTATAAACAATCGGCTATTTTTAACCGTCAGCGTTCAAAGTCAGCCATCTTGAAAATAAATAAAGTTTCATTTAAATTTAAGTTTCCTATCGTTGTTTTGTTCACTTTTAGTGAATAAAATATTTCTTTAATATACTTAAAGTACTTTTCATTAAACTAAACCGATTTCGTCGGATTTTGTCAGCTTATTGCCTAAATTTTAGGTTTAACTATTTACGTCATATTGCGGTTCGCTGAACCGTTTAACAGCTCATCTGTGACGTCTATTTTTAGGTTGTTTATGTTTAATGTGTTGAATTGTGAATTCTATTTAAATCATCACACGTTTATATTTAGAGCAGTGTTTATTTACATTGCTCTGTCGCATCTGTAACTTGTTTCAGATATATAAGCCATCTATATTAAGCTGGTTGTACATTTGAATTGTGATTGTTTTGTCTATTGTCTATCGTCAGGCGAATCGCCACATTTTTAGGTAATCATCATAACGTTTCAGTAGAGTATTTCTACTACTCAATTTAATTCTGATAATTCACATTTTCATCATTAATAATTCCGCTATAAGTGATGATGGATTTGAGTGTTCTTCGTATTGAATTTGATTGTTTCATTGAATTTGTTTGTGTAACTGTATTGTAGTGAAAACAATTCACTATTTATCAAGTATTAATTGGTGAATTTCTAACTTTTTCTCTCTTTGGGTGTATTTATATACTCAAATAGATATCAGTAAAATTTGATTTGTTATTATATCACAATTTCACTATAGTTATCGAGTAATAACTGGTGAATTTCTGACTTGTTCTCTTTGGGTGTATCTATATACTCAAATAGATATTTTATCAGCAAACATTAGAAACATTGATCTGTGACTCAATTACAATTTCACTAGTTATAAGGTAATAACTGGTGAATTTCTTACATTTTTCTTGAGTATTGATATACTCATACAGATATTTTATCATTAGAAATTATTATGCATTGATTTGTGATTAAATCACATTTTTACAAGTTATAAATTAATAACTTGTGAATTTTTTGCTTTTCTTGTTGGGTATAATTGAAACATAATTTCACTACATGTGAGATTCAATACTTGTTACTTTTATTGACATTCGTGCTTTGATTATTAAATTGTATGCCATCATTGTGTTTGTGTGTTTTTCAAATGCAATGTTATTTCAAGTTTACGGGGTATTTGAATGTGTAATATTCCCGTGATTGTTTTTGTCTGCTTGCACATTTCAATTTGTGTGACCTATATTTCATTATAATATACGTGCATTGTGTGTGCTGTTTACCCATAAAATTAAAATCGGCGTTGCAATATTTGTCCGCTATTTCTTTCACACATTATTTTAATTACATAAATCAAAAAAATGAATCGTGTTCAACTAGTGGATATTGACACGGCGCCGGTAACGGAACTACAAACGGTTCCGGGTATCGGCGCCAGGGTGGCCCAATCAAGTGTATCGTACCGGGAATTTCACGGTAGCATTACACCTGATGCTTTGGTCAAACTCCCGTATATACGACCATCAAGTCAAATGTGGAATATGATAAGATTTAGCAAATCTGAGTCAGGGACCGTAAATGAGTTGGAAATTGTGAATGAGGGTGAGGATGAAGGTGAGGGGTTAGAGACAGCTAATGAGCTAGTCGTTGTGCCGGATACCAATTTGGGTTTGGGAGTAATAGAGAGGGTGACGGCAGCGATTGATAGTGCGTCCCTCAGTGGACCTCCTGCATCATATATCAAATCATCTGATGCTAAGAAGGGGGATCAGGGGGCAAGGTCAAAAGTGATACAGGAAAGGACGGAGGTAGGGTTTAATCAGGGGTCCGTAGAACAGTCTGTACAATATCTGACTGTGACACCATCGCCAATGCCAATGAAGCCTAAGTCTGTTCACTACCAGGCCGCAACTCAGCCCAGTGCGGCAATAGGGTGTCAGCAGAGGTCATTAGAGCAACCTGTACAGTATAGGTCTGTGACGTCGACACAATATATTCCAATGAACCATAGTGTGCAGTCTGGTTCATACCAGGCTATGGCTCAAATGCCCCAGGCACATGGGACGTACCCTGTTCAGTTCCATGCCATGGGGCATGGGGCACAGCCTGGTCAGTATCAGATCATGACACATGTGCCGGTATCACAAGCGGGTCAGCTGCAATATATGTTGGTTGGATCTCAGGGTCAATTAATTGACCCTGTAGACCAGCCACATATGACATATATGACCTCGCCTGTACAGTCAGGGTATGTTGCCGCGCCACAGGTGGTACCTACACCGCAGGTGTGCAGGAGCGTAGCAACCCCACGTTGTGTTTCGCGACATGCTACACATGCGGTGCGCGGTGCTACCAATAACACGGTTGCACCACCTGTTGGCCAGAGAGCTATGCTTTTAGGTCAACAAAAATCTAGAATCCAGTCCTAACCTAAAGCACTGGTCTATGATGGCCGGGGAAGCTGGCATGCTTTCCTGACCAAATTTGAAAAATACGCGGGTATTTTCGAATGGGATGACTTTGAGAAGCGGGATTTCTTGTGTCTCTGTCTCACCGATAAGGTAAGTGAGTACTATGCCTTAGTGATGGACAGGGAGGTGGAGCTGGGCTACATAGAGGTAGTTGACAAGCTCGAGAGGAGGTTTGGTTACCGGGAATTGCCGGAAACGGCAAGGGTAACCTTTTCGGGTGCGCGACAGGGAGAGGAGGAGTCTGTGGATGATTGGACGGACAGGGTTTTGACCCTTGCTGGCAAAGCCTTTAGGGGTTTGCCAGAGGAGTATATGGTGCAGGAAGCGATTTTGAAATTATGCATGGGAGCTAAGGAGAGAGAGGCTGGGGAACAAGTTATAAATCAGCGGCCTGTGTCAATAGAACAGGCAATTGACAAACTTAAATGGGCTATCCATACTCACGGGTTAATGTATGGAAGACCAAAGTTGGTGCGAAAAGTGGAATGTGAGGGGCAGGTAGAGGTTGCTGAGGTGAAGGTGGCCTCTCAGAATAGACTGGTTGAAAGGGTGGTCAAGTTGGAGGAGAAAATGGACATCCTGATGGGTAAACTTGACCAACTGTTGGCAAGACCCACCAGAAGTCAATCTCCATCCCCAGCCAGACGCCAATGTTTTAATTGCAACGAGGCAGGGCATTTCAAAAGGGACTGTCCTAAACTTAGGAGCAGGACACCGTCCCCGGCTAGGGGTGACCGCTGTTACCGTTGTAACGAGCTTGGTCACATGGCCAGAGATTGTCCCAAACAGGCAAGTGATAAAGTCGGTGATACCCCTAGAGAAGGTAGGAAGGTGTCTTTTGCCGATATAAACGGCAAGGGGTCAGTGTAGAGGGTCCAGACCTGATCCACAATGATAGGGGCCCACCGGTCATAATCAGACAGATAAGGTCTGATTCGATGTTCCGGGTTAAAGTGAGGCTGAACGGCCTTGCAGTACAGGCTGTAGTAGATACGGCGGCTGAGGTTACCTTGGTTTCGGACCGGGTAGTGGCTCAGTTGTCGGAAAAGGTTCCGGTGTTGGAACATGTGTACATGAAGACTGCAGGGAGAGGTCTGCAGATGAATGGTTCCATTGTGGGACCAGTAACCATCCAACTGGGTGATATGGTTTTTCAAGAGAGGGTTTATGTAGCCCCTATTGAAGATTGCATGTTGCTCGGGCTGGATTTCTTGAAAAAGCATGGAGCCACTATCGATATCGTAGGGGCCACCATGTGTTTAAATGGCCAGGTAGTTCCCATGGCTCAAGAAGGAGATTTAGTGGAGGCAAGAGTGGCAAATGTGACTGTCGCTCGAACTGTTGTCATACCACCCAACTCGGTGGCCATGGTAAAGTGCTCTTTGGGAAAACCAATCGGCACCTTTGCAGTGGAGGCTGAGTGTGGTGATGTGATAGTGCCTATGTCGGTCCATGTTAGTGAGGCTGTGCTACGGCTACCAATGGTGAACATGTCGGGTCACCATGTAAGGCTGAAGCAAGGGAAATTGGTTGGAAAGGCAGAAGAGGTACGTTTAGTGAGACCATTGCCCAAGGAACTGACCTCGGTAAAGGTGGAACGAGAGGCGGCAAAATGTGATAAAGATATCACGGTGCCAGACCATCTCAGAGACCTTTATGAACGTTCGAAATTAAACTTGAGCGATGAAGAACAGGTGCAGGTGGCTGGGTTCTTAAGTGAGTTTGAGGATGTATTCGCTAAAAACGAGTATGATCTTGGCAATTTACTGCTGTTGAGCATTGCATAGACACGGGGGAAGCCAAACCCATTAGGCAGAAAATGCGTAGGACCCCTGTAGCCTTTGTAACGGAGGAAGAGAACCATCTTAAAAAGATGTTAGAGGCGGGGGTGATCCAGCCGTCTAACTCAGAATGGTGCTCCGCGCCTGTGTTAGTTAGAAAGCGTGATGGGTCCGTTAGGTGGTTTGTAGATTACAGGGGGTTGAACTCAGTCACGGTGAAGGACGTGTATCCTTTGCCCCTGATTGAAGACTGTATAGACATGTAAGCTGGCCAGAAGTGGTTTTCAAAGCTGGGTGCTAATTCTGCTTATTGGCAGATTAAGATCAAGGAGTCAGACAGAAAGAAAACTGCTTTCACAACTAACTATGGGCTATTTGAGTTTGTCCGGATGGCATTCGGTCTATGTAATGCACCGGCGACATTTTCTCGGGTTGTAGGCTTAGTACTGCAGGGTTTGAACTGGAACAGTGTTCTAGCCTTTCTTGACGACATCCTTGCTATGAACAAGACATTCGCTGAACATATGCTTACAATACGGGGGGTATTTGTCAGATTACGCCAATACCAACTGAAATTAAAACCCGCGAAGTGTGAGCTGTTTCAACATAAGGTGGAGTTCTTGGGGCGTACTGTAGGACCAGAGGGTTTGGGGTTGTCCTCAAATGACGTTAGGGTGGTGGTAGACTGGCCAGTGCCAACCTGCTCTAAAGATGTAGAACGTTTCTTGGGATTGGTAAATTACCACCGAATGTTCATATCGGATTATGCCGGACGGTCGAGGGCGCTGTATGATATAGTTAAAGACTATCAGTGGGGGGATGACCAAGATACGGCCTTCCTTGATTTGAAGGAGGCCCTAATGTCCGCCCCGGTTTTAGGACTTCCTAATCGGAATGACCCTTTTGTACTTGACACCGATGCTTCTGATAAAGCAATTGGTGCGGTTCTCAGTCAAATACAGGCAGGGGCTCCTAGGGTTGTTTGTTATGGGTCATATGCGCTGACTAAAGAACAGAGGCGGTATTGTACCACGCGGAAAGAATTGCTAGCGGTAGTGAGGTTTACTCGACAGTTCCGCCACTACTTGCTGGGCAAACGTTTCACGGTTCGCACGGACCACAGTAGCCTTACTTGGTTATTGAATTTCAAGGAGCCACAAGGGCAGATAGCTCGCTGGATGGAGGAGTTGAGCCAGTATGATATGGACCTAGTCCACCGTGCTGGCAAGAAACATGCAAATGCTGATGCATTGTCACGATTGCTGGTTGATGGAGGAGACCATTATGAGCATGGTGTAACCCTTGAGGTTTTGCCATGTGGTGGTTGTCCGAAATGTACTAGGGCAGAAGAACAATGGGGTGGGTTTATTCGCGAGGTGGATAACGTTGTTTCTCTAGCACCGGTCATAATCCAGGAGGTAAGAACCGGAGAAGACTCTGGTGTCGAGAGTACAGATAGAGCCGCCCCAGTCCAGGACCGGGACGCTCTACTTAAAGAACATCAGTGGGCGGATGACGACTTCCGGTTTATCCGGAAGTGGTTATTGCATGGTACCGAGCCTCCTGATGGAGAGTTGTTTCTAGCAAACGCAGCCTCCAAGTTTTATTGGATTAATCGCCAATGTTTTAAATTGGAGACGGATCTGCTTTGGCGAATCGACCCAAAGTCAGATCGTCAGCAGTTATTGGTTCCACGGGAATTGCGCCATGAGATCCTGGTGCTGAACCATGATATTCCTCTGTCAGGACATCAGGGCGAACAGCGTACTATTGAAAGGGTTAAGGCCAAGTATTTCTGGTACCGCATGTCAAAGGACATAATCAAGTACGTATCCAGTTGCCCGCGTTGCTCTGTAAGCAAAAAACCTAACCGTAAGGCTAAGGGCGAGATGATAAAGTTTCATTCTGGACTCATAATGGAGAGGGTGCACATTGACTTTCTAGGTCCTTTGCCCTTAACGAAAAGGGGAAACCGGTATGTGATGATGGTGGTGGATCAGTTCACTAAATGGGTAGAATGTATACCGTTACCTTCGCAGACCGCTGAGGTTACTGCAGAGGCAGTGGTAAATCAAGTGTTCTGTAGGTATGGGGTACCTATGGAAATAATGACTGATCGGGGTACCAACTTTGAGAGCATTCTGTTCACGCAAATGTGTAAATTATTGCACATTCATAAGACGCGAACAACTGCCTATCGACCAAGCACCAATGGTCAAGTGGAAAGGTACAATCGCACACTCATGGATGCAGTCCGTTGCTATGTAGGTTCCCGAGAAAATACTTGGGACGAAAATCTACCGCAAATCGCGGCGGCAATGCGTTCATCAGTGTGTAGGAGTACTGGTTTCGCTAACCGTATGATGCTAGGGAGAGAGGTTTATACTCCTGCTGAGTTGGTTTACCCATTACCACCTCACGAGGCACAGCCTGTGACTGAGTATGTCCACATTCTAGAACAAAGTATGGTGTCAGTCCATGAAACCGCTCGCAAGTGTTTAAGCGGATATCAGGCTCACATGAAGCGGGATCATGATGTGAGGTTATGTCAAAACTCCTACCGGGTTGGTGACATGGTATATGTGCTTAATGTGTTGGGAAAGAAAGGCAAAGCTAAGAAGTTGTCGCCACAATGGACTGGGCCGGGGGTTGTAGTGAAAAAATTCACCGATTTCCTTTACCAGGTCCGATTACGAGGGAAGAGGGTTAATGTGAATCATGACCGATTGAAAAGTTGTAAATTGAACAACCTTCCTGCCTGGGTGGTTCGAGAGCGAGAGAGTTGCGGTCTTGCGAAAGATGTGCAAGATGAGCAAGTATACTGTATGTGTAGGGGGATTGATGATGGTTCCTTTATGATTGCTTGCGATGTGTGTGAGGAGTGGTTCCACGGAAAGTGTGTGGGAGTCACGGAGGAACAGGGTGAAGAAATAGATCTGTATACATGTCTAAGTTGTAGGACAGGTTAGGTCTATACTTATCGTATATGCCGGTAGCTTGTGAAGCTCAGGCACATTATATTATAAATATGTGGTGTTTTGCAGAACGCCACGTGTGGTTTGTCGCATGGATGGGCGTGACATATTTATTGATCTCGAGGAGGCCAGCGGTCGGGGTACGCTTTGGAGTTCGGGGCGGGACCTCGTCATTGAGCTGGGGACGATGTTGCCCTTGGACCATGGTAGGGTAGAAAGGGCGGTGGAAGGCCAAGTAAGTTTGGCCAGGAGGAGAGGGCGCCTAGGGTTTGTATCCGAGGTCAGGAAGTACGGCCATCTAAGTCTTAGTGATTCGTTCATTAAGAGGGTGTTGGCCGGTCCTGAAAAACAACGGAGGACCCCTGGGGCTTCACTGAGCGGGAGGCCCCGGGGTACTGTAGAGTTGTCCAGATCGAGACCAAAGCCGGCTCCGATCCTGACAGCGCTGGACTTCCCTGCGTTGCCAGCACAGTTGGGATCGGAGGGGGTCAAGGTTGAACCTGGGGTAGAGTCACTCGTGCCCAATCCTTCCTCGCTGGACTCACTTGTGTTGCCAGTAGAGTCGGAGTGTGGGAGGGTGAAGGTCGAACCTGAGGAGGAGGCATTTGTCTCCGATTCGACATCGCTGGTTGTCCCTGAGTCGCCAGTGAGGTTGGTGGAGGTCAAGGCCGAGCCTGAAGGGGAGGCCTTCATGGCCTCGCAGCCATCAGCACTGGACTTCCTTGTGTCGCCAGTGAGGTTGGTGGAGGCGGCGTGCAAGGTTGGCCCCGAAGAAGGGGTCATCATCATCTCTGATGAGGAAGACATGGAGGTTGATGCTCCTTTGGCGGCTAACCTTGACCAGGAAATTGTGGGGGAACCCGGTTTTGCACGGCCTACAGATGAAATGGCAGAGCCCGCAGGGGCAATGTCACTTCAAGGTAGGATGATAAGAGGTATGGACCGGTGTGAGAGACGGTCCAGGCCTCTTGATAGAGGGGCAGAGTTTAATGGAGGGGTTGGGACCAGGGATAGATCCCGGTCCCAGCAGGATGATGTGGGTTTTAAGAGGAAAAAGACCCAGGGTTGTCCCGTGTGTGGATTAAGGGCAAGATCGATAAAACACCATGTTGAGGCCCGGCATTTTCCGCCTGTGTTTCGTCGGGAGGCATGGGAGAATCCGGAAAAGGACCATGTGCGGTTTAGAGGGGTAATATGCGTCATCAATAGTCTGGGTCTCCAGAGCTTTGATGAGGCTATGCTTTTCGTGGGCCGCCAGAGGTTATCAATTTCGGAGCAGTCCTGCCTGAACGACAAGGACCAGGTCTGGTTAGAAAGGGTCTCTCGCAGGTTTATGTTTTACAATCCCCCTATATTCCACGTTGCACGGGTAAACTCGCGAGCGCTCCTCTTCCACTGGAGAGTGTTGGCCGCGTTGCTGAAGCTATGCAGCCAAGAGGTAAGAGACGATTTCCTTGCCCAAAGGTTTGTCAGGCGGCGCGGCGTGGTCCAGGTGACTGGGTCGACTCAGGCAACTGAGTTGATGCAGAGATCCGGACCAGATTGTTGTGTGGCGGCCCAGGCTACTGGGTCGACTCAGGCAACTGAGTTGGTGCAGGGAGCCGGATCAGATCGGAGTGTGGTCATGGAGGCTCAGGCGACTGTGTCGAGTCCAAAGATGGATTTGATTTAGAGACCCGAGCCAGTCACTTGTGTAGCAAAAGGGGCCCAGGTGATGGCGTTGGCTCAAGTGGCAGAGTCGGTCCCAGAGCCCGGGTCTCTAGGGAATGAGTGTGATTGGGTGATGACTTTGAAATTGCACCTGTGGTTCAAGAGTGGATTTCGGTTAGGAATGCTGAACTCACCGCGTTCGACAGCCACTTTCACTTGGACCGCAGTTGTAAGACGACCAAGGTTGGTTCTATTTAGGCGTTGGTGGGGCATACCGTGGGGCCAATGCCTGAGGTACCAGTGCGGGTAAATGGGGGAGTTGCAGTTTTCTGCGATCCACCCAACTACCCAAGGGAATATCCCAGTGTCACTGGTTTCGGGTCGGCTGTCGGGGTACATCCTAAGGCGCCTCTAAGGGACGTTAAAGGGGTGGTAGGACAGGTGGAGAGAGAGTTGAGGAAGGATGGGGTGGTAGCGCTTGGAGAGATCGGTTTAGACAGAACCGTGCCTGAAAGAGAGTGGGGTAGGCAGGAGGAGATGTTTGTAGGGCTGTTGGAGCTGTCTTGCCCTAGACGACCAGTTATTTTGCATATTCGGGGGCAGGACACGTACTCTTGTGAGGCTTGTGCCCTTGCCCTCCGACTCATGCAGAAGAACGTTAGTCCGACTCAGCGGATACACCTCCACTGCTTCACGGGAACTCTCGATCAGGTTCTGAGTTGGTCCGCTGCATTTCCCCGTTGCTACTTTAGCATCTCAGGTCTGGCTGCGCGTTTTGATGAGGTGCAAAAGTCAGCTGTGCGAGGGATTCCGGCCGACCGACTCCTAGTTGAGACCGATTCTCCTTACTTGCGAATCCGAAGTAAGAAAGACAATACTCCGGCGTACGTGGGTGAAGTTGCAAATACGGTGGCCCAGATCCAGAAGGAGACCCTCAGGGAGATATTGCGCACTACTGCTGAGAACGGCAGGCGTCTCTATAACCTGTAGGGGTCGGATACTGGAAATAGTCTGTTGGCGAGTTGGGGATCGAACCATATGAGGGTGACGCGTTTGCGCGCGCCCTTTAACTAGTGATTGAGGCGGTCGGATGTCTGTTAAACACTGGCCAAGGGGCGTCGATAATAGAATGTGTCAGGATTCAGTGATGTGGTCTATGCTTAAGGAAACGGTTGGTCAAATTATCAAATGAGTGCTCTGGGTTTAAAAATAAATAAATAAAATACAAAGGTCACATGGTGATAAATAAATAAAATACAAAGGTCACATGGTGAGTGGGTAATGCAAAGGAAAAAACTAGCCAGGAATGTTTCTGTAAGTATGAGATCATATTGTGTGGTCTTGGAACGTGGTATAGGGGTGTGGCAGACTGTCTTGGTGGGGTGAAGAGGAGGGCTATAAAATGGGGAGGAATATGGTAAAATTGACCGGACTGTCAGTGGACCATCCCGACCGTTTTGCCCTATTGTCCTCTTTACCGAAGAACGCGCGAATGACGTAATCATGACGAAAGTGTGTGCAGTAAACAACCCTCTTGACAGGACGTTCCTTTATATCTTGCGGAGAGTATTTCTGCGCTTGTACACACTGTAGACGATGGAATCTACCCCAAGCAACTTGCTTAGGTAAGTTCTATAGTGTTTTATAGCATAAGTACTATACTGCCGTCATCTATTTTCGCAATGGAAAATCAAAGACTGCTTGAGCAACATTGGCACTTCGACAAACGCTACATGACACGTAGATGCATTCCTCAATAAAAAATACGACAAGAAATTTATTATTTTGTAGGTAATGGTACTCTATCTCCTTGCATTATATGATTTTCTACGATCAAAATACGTCTGTTTGCCTCCCTGTGTGACACTTCCTGTTTCCCATAATGCATTGCAAATTGAAAATTGCTCTGGATGTTGTTAACAAAATCTTAAAAAAGATATCACGTCTAAATTATTTGCGTACTTCCGGTTTACAATATCTAATAAGATTAGTTTCGAATTAACTTTTTCAATGAACACAATATTATATAGTTAATATTATCCCTTTTCATAAATAAACAATTGTTTAAAAGTTTAATTTGTTCACAATATGAACGGCCGCGTTTCTTTCCTCGACAACTATACATGTCTGTGTGACGTCACTGCTTTCGTCAATACGTCATTAAGAAGTGAAAATTGAAACTGACATACTCTGTTGGATTTTTACATTGTTGAAATTTAATAAATTAATGCAATGCACTCGATTGGTAAGTAATTATTCAATTAAAATATTGCGTTTGGTTACATAAAACATCAATCTATAATTATATTGCTAAAGATAACCTTTGATAGCATGGGAACTGTTTTCAGCACATACAAAATTTCGCCGATTTTAAATTTAAGGTCATTATGATTATTATTCAGTCAAACTAATGGAACATAAAAGTTATCATTTTATTAAGTTTTGGAATTATTTCTTGAGTATATTCTACGTGATTATTCTAAAGACCCTTTCTTTTGTGATGTATTAGGTTACGTTGTGATTGTAAACAATATTGCATCTCCGACTCATACTCGATCATTTTCGTACCAAACTGTTTCAAACTGTAAAAAATCAAACTGTGCTTACATACACATTGGAAATAGACTAATTCATATATACATTTTATGGATTCTCTTTGATTTTCTTTTAGAAGCTGCTCTGTCAAATGCTAGACTTCACACATTCCATGCAGCATTCTGCTGAGCAAAACTGACTGCGTGCTTTGTACTCAACAACGAAGCAATTCTGGACCTATAAAGCTTGACCAGGACTGAAACATTAGCAATTGTGACTCTGTAATGTTCAACGTTAGTGGACTGTAAAGAAACTGCAATTATTGTGAAGAGACTCTGTATGTCTGTAAGCAAAAAGAATATACAGCATAACAAATATCAGGTGTGAAAAAAATGTGAAAGAATAGTGAAATTAACAATTTGCAATCAGGCATGTCAAATGAATTGTTGATATTAAAAATGATAGTTCCCAGGCAGCTCTAGACGTTTTTTTCTGTATTTCTTATCTATTACTAGTATTATTTCATAAAATGTACGCCACAATTAAAAAGCACACTCTGTTTAGAGACCATTGTGTTGTCTCATTGTGTGATGATGACTTTGAGTAATACATTGTACATTAAACAATATCTACTAAGTGGTTTTTAAGTATCAGATTTCTTGTTTATTATATTAATGAATGTTAATTTTTGCTTAAATATAAATGTGCATAATGCAGTGCCAGTAGCACACTTTGCAATATTTTTATTACAAAAGAGTGTGTTGTACACTTGAACTTATACCTATAATTAATAATCCTCGCCTAAAAATTCATTTGACACACCTGAGACCATGTTGTGGATTACCATTATTATTTTGCACATTATGCCGACACTTTGAAAAAATTGCAAATCAGCGAAAAGCAGAAGTTTAGTCTTGTCAACTGTCTCTGATTAATTTTTGGAAGACCATATAAAAAGCGAAAGTGTAGGATACGGTATTCATTTTATTTGATGACTGCTTGTTATTATTTCTTCATAGAATGCGTACTGGATGAGTGGAGTATTTTTATTGGTTCTACATCTTTGATGAAGTCAACTCATTGACATTTAGTGCCATGACTGAGCGTGTTTTTGAACTAACAAACGCGTGGTAGGAACTTATCGGAATATATGCAAACTCATAACAGTGTGTCTAATACTATATGTGTTGAGTGCGCAGAAACAAGGGCGAGAAGATAAGGGTATAAATGAACATACTGAATGTGTTATTTTGTTTATGAGCTTGAACATACAAAAACTTGACTTTAATCAATTGGGATGTACATGCAGTTTAATAATCGGGTTGTTATTTTATGATCATATTCATGTGGAAACTGCCTCATTCACATGCAATACGCAGCTGCTGTCTATATGTTTAATGCAACATTCCATAATGACTGAATATCTTTACTTTCAAAACATGAAAATGAATTAAATGAAATGAAAATAAATGAAATAATGAAATTAAATTCAGGTGAAAAATATTTGATTATATTTTATTTAAATATGGTTTGGTAAAGTATTTACTGGTAAAAAAATTCTTGTTGATAACAGTAAATTCGTGATAATAAGTATGTTGTTGTTTATTTTTTGTCTCACACATAAAGTGACAGGTACACTGATATATTTAGCGTTAAGCTTATGATGTGGGTCTTCGTCATAAATCTAAATTTTTGCTACTGGTATTTTCTACTTAGCATCCAGGGCCCTCAATCTGTCAAATCCACGGCCGAAATTCGGCCACATCCCCCCCCCCCTGAAAAGTATACTTTTTCCCCTTTTGGGGGGAAAAATTCCCCCTAAAAAACAAAACAAAAAAAAACATTTTTATTTTTTTTATATAGATAGATGTCTCATGCTTATTATATCTCAATTCTATTTTAATTTAATCTTGTCAAACATACTAAATTATGAAATAAGCAATGAATATAGTGCAAACATGTACAAATGTAATAATTAGATAGTTAGTAAAAAATCCCCCCAAAAAGGTAAACGCCGCGAAAATTCCCCCTGCTATGGGTAGCGACCCGCTTCCCCTAAAATGGATTGAGGGCCCTGGCACCAACCTAGTAATGTTCAATCTGTGTATGCCATAAGCGATAGTTTTTACCAACTGTTAATTCCTGAGGATTCAGAAAAATACAATAAGTTTACCACATTTCATGACATAAGCTCTAACAGTGCTGAAGATAAATTATGCAAAGAGTATTGTGTCCAAAGCCAAAGGTGATATTTCTGGTATGTGTAATTTTGCGCAGTGAACGAGGTCTATGCACTTTTTTCAAGATAGATGCAAACACTCCCGCAATCATTGTTTCATTTATATGTTTATTAACATTAATTAAGTACAAAAAGTTTTTCATTTACATATGCAGGGGATACATTTACGATGTCGATGATTTAGACATGGGACCAAAATAATGAAGTACGGCACCTTTCTTTTTTATGCTTAAGTTAAATAAAATCGTTTTAGAAATAATCTCGCCCTAAAACATAAATGACATCCCTGCATATGGAAAACATCAATAAAACACGGTTATGAGAGATTTTTTTTATTTTTTTTTAATTCTTACATTGTTTTTAAAAGTAAACAAAAATGAAATACATTTTTTAAGAGTTTGAAAACAGTACAAGGGGTTACTATACATAAAGCATAGCTTCATAAACTTGTTTAATATTAAAACAAATAATATTTTATTGATTTGCTAAATTAAATATTGTTTTGTAAAGACATTCAATGTTTTGTTGCATGATAATGTGCAGACATGTCATATATTACCCGTGTTATCTTTAACAAACATCAAATAAGCTTTTGCCCGTAAATTAGGTAGCACCTATTATCATATAAATCAAAAGGCCGGTGAAAGAAACTATGAACACTGCTTACCGTGAACTACCTTCCTCTTAAATCACAATTATTCAACACTTTCCCGTTTCTGCTCATCGTCGGATCAATTGCGATTTGTTGTTGTTTTTTTGGCTAGATTGCACTCTACCGGTACGCAGTTGTGTACCACTATCGACAAAGCGGGGGTTTGGGGGCAGTAGTTCCCGATACTAAGAAAATATATAGGATAAAAAGGATTATTAGGTGTTGCGTTAGGTGTAAGGTTTGGGCGCTTAGCAACGATACAATTATACGCTTTTCCATTCTTTTTTACGTACCGGTAATGTGTTATCGTCCCGTTTATTATTCACTGCGAATCTGCCATGTACTTTCACTTTGATAACAAAATCAACAAGAAATATATTCTTTATTTTATATGTTATAATAAATATTCCTATAAAGTAATAGAATGTGTTTGTTTTTATTTGTCAGTTTATTCAAATGTTTATTTTATTCGAAGATGTTGTTGTTGATGTTGTATTGACGTAAACAAAAGACACGTTACCCAATGATCATGAAGCGGGAAATTTGAAAATTGGAAAATTTCCTAGCGAGTGGTATTTTATCATGGCCAGTCATCTAAGCATAGCGATATGGTATGTTTTCTATGTGTTTTATGTCAAGTTAGGTGTAAAACCGGCCACTTCTGTGTGAAACACAAAGATATGCCATAATAGGATCACACTCTATGACTTAATTCCGGGGAGGGGGCTCCTAGCGCTCCCAGGTATATTAATAGCTTCCTTTTTAGACAAGAGAGGCCTCATTTTCTTATATGGGTGCCTGATTTTTACATTTGGCATATGAAATGAATCGCCCAACTTTCGGACTCGGACTGGCTGCGACCTTGGAAGTCTACTAGAACCATCGACCTTCCGCCGCTAGTCACATGGATGTCTTCCTAGACCACTCCGGCTTGGCATATAATATTACTGGACTGTATTAACTTACCTTATGATATGTCGCGAATTTGATGATTAGTGACTGGGAAATGATATAGTTATTTTTAAGTAAATAATAACGAACACCCTTAGTAAATATCACCACAGCTTTAATGATTACTATACACGCAAATACTTGTACTCGTATTCGTGTACATAATGCATCATCAACATATAGAGTATATCCTGTCTAACAAAGCGTTTATAGCCACTAAACAGTATATGTATATTGATGCAGGAGTTTAAAATTCTATTCAGAAAGTTAATGTAATGGCTAAATAATAAAAATAGACCCCTCTATATAGTCTCTATAGACTATATAGGCTAACTCCTGTGATATTATTATTGTCATATATTGTCTCTTTCGGAGGATATAATTCCAAGCACGATCGGACATTTCCCTAGAACCGCTGATCGTTCAGCTTGGTTAAACCAGCACTTAAACCAGATAGACACAATCATAAGGTCTACATCATCGGACATTGTACTAATTAATTAAGCAACATGTATGTTTAAATGCATAAAGAAACGACACATCTTAACTGCCGTAGACAAACCGATAACTAACTGCTGAGGTCAATCATTATAGACTTTACTGGGATCTGGTCAGGTTCCAAGCAGTTTGACGATTTAACAATAATTCTTCTGATTTTAGATAACTTGGAAAAAAACTTAAAACATAAATCTTAAGACATTTTAACAGACGACATGGAGTTGATTAACACATGTATGACGACACACTGTGATATATGTATAAATATAACGATTGGAATAAAAAACAGGACGATTGCACGTTTCCGGTACGTAAAAAAGAATGGAAAAGCGTATAATTGTATCGTTGCTAAGCGCCCAATACCTAACACCTAACGCAACACCTAATTATCCTTTTTATCCTATATATTTTCTTAGTATCGGGAGCTACTGCCCCCAAACCCGCGCTTTGTAGATAGTGGTAAACAACTGCGTACCGGTAGAGTGCAATCTAGCCTAAAAAACAACAACAAAACGCAATGGATCCGACGATGGGCGGAAAGTGTTGAATAATTCGCGACTTTCCAGTTTAGCGCCCCTAGCGGTCAGCAGGCGATATTCAAAACAAAGATAGCTGCCTATTAGGTCATGACCCATATGATATGAAAGAATTGAAAATCGATAAATATATATTAAATTCGTGAAGTAAACATAACCAAAGTAGTAACAAACACACTGAAAGGTAAATATTTTGTTCTGCAGTTTTTTTTAAAAGTCAGCTGATAATATCAAATCCTTGCATCAAAATTGACGTGAAAAGAGTGGGTGGAGTAATGTAAACACATTGATAGCTACACTGAAATGTGGTTGATTTAAGATGAAAATAGCGTCCAAATAAGATGTTATATGTAAACATATTAATATTAAATAAATGTGAATCCTCATTGATAGATGACAATCATTTTTAAATGATAAATTCCAGTATTAACTATCATATGTGAACAGAATGTCATGAATGCATTATTTATTAAAATCAGGCAAACCCTAAAACAGTTAAGTCTGGGTGGTCGTCTGATTATAACAATGTTAACATTAACAGTGTATCATTATCAAAGGAAATATAATTATGGGTCATAGAATGTAAGTGCGGGTATTGAGTGCTGTGTAAATTTAAAAGTCCCGGCCCTTAATTTTTTACATTGAAAATGGCAATAACAGTGTTTGTTATGTTTATTTTTCAGATGCCTCATCATGGTCCATCCAGACCTTTGTCCCCCATAGAGGAACTTTTTCTCACATTGGTTCGCCTTCGAAAAGGTCTTCCAGAGAAAGTAATTGCAGACTTGTATAACTTATCTGAAGGACACATTTCGAAGATTGTGAATACCTGGATTCTTTTCCTGTACGACAGGTTAAGGTTCCTACCGATTTACATGTACTGTTTAGTGGCTATAAACGCTTTTTTAGACAGGATATACTCTATATGTTGATGATACATTATGTACACGAATACGAGTACTAGTATGTTCGCAAAGGATTTGCGTGTATAGTAATCATTAAAGCTGTGGTGATATTTACTAAGGGTGTTCGTTATTATTTACTTAAAAATAACTATATCATTTCCCAGTCACCAATCATCAAATTCGTGACATATCATAAGGTAATTTAACACAGTCAAGTTATATGTGCCAAGCCGGAGTGGTCTAGGAAGACATCCATGTGACTAGCGGCGGAAGGTCGGTGGTTCTAGTAAACTTCCAAGGTCGCAGCCAGTCCGAGTCCCAAAGTTGGGCGATACATATTATATGCCAAATGTGAAAATCAGGCACCCATATAAGAAAATGAGGCCTCTCTTGTCTAAAAAGGAAGCTATTAATATACCTGGGAGCGCTAGGAGCCCCCCCCCCTCCCCGGAATTAAGTCATAGAGTGTAATCCTATTATTGCATATCTTTGTGTTTAACACAGAAGTGGTCAGTTTTACACCTAACTTGACATAAAACACATATAAAATAAACCATATCGCTACGCTTAGATGACTGGCCATGATAAAATACCACTCGCTAGGAAATTTTCCAATTTTCAAATTTCCCGCTTCATGATCATTGGGTAACGTGTCTTTTGTTTACGTCAATACAACATCAACAACAACATCTTCGAATAAAATAAACATTTTAATTAACTGACAAATAAAAACAAACACATTCTATTAATTTATAGGAATATTTATTATAACATATAAAATAAAGAATATATTTCATGTTGTTTTTGTTATCGAAGTGAAAGTACATGGCAGATTCGCAGTGAATAATAAACGGGACGATAACACATTACCGGTACGTAAAAAGGAATGGAAAAGCGTATAATTGTATCGTTGCTAAGCGCCCAATACCATACAACTAACGCAACACCTTATAATCCTTTTTATCCTATATATTTCCTTAGTATCGGGAACTACTGCCCCCAAACCCCCGCTTTGTCGATAGTGGTAAGCAACTGCGTACCGGTAGAGTGCAATCTAGTCTAAAAAACAACAACAACACGCAATGGATCCGATGATGAGCGGAAAGTGTTGAATAATTGTGATTTAAGAGGAAGGTAGTTCACGGTTAGCAGTGTTCGTAGTTTCTTTCACCGGCCTTTTGATTATCATACCATGGGTCCATGTTTTTCCAGTAATTTCCCTTGTTACTGGAAAATGGGCGAGTCCGGGGTCTGCTGCGTTTCATTCCTGTAGTCTTTATACTATATAGGGGTATTTTTTTATTTAGCCATTAGATTAGCTTTATGGATAGAATTTCAAACTCCTGTGTCTAAATCGGTGATACATCCCAGATATTGAGTACCGGTTATTGAATATATAAAATTGTTTACTTGATCAAACAATTCATATTTATTTAATAATATTAAGTATTTATTTATTTAATTAATATATTAATTAATGTATTAATTAATTAATGTCTTAATTAATGTTTTAACGTATTAATTAATTACTAAATTATTTAATGTATAAAATATTAATGTATTATTTTATGTATTAATTAATGAATGTATTTAGTTCTTTATTTATTCATTTTTTTTAGTTTATTTATTTAGTTAATGTAATGTCTTTCTTCATTTATTTTTAAAATATGAATATTTTTTACGTAAATTGTGTTTGGTACGCCTTGTGATTTGTTTTGCCTTTTAAAATGTAACATGAACTCTGAATACAGAACAGCTGTACCCCGAACAGTTTCAACGGAAGAATTACCTGCAGCGTGGACGAATTGACAACGAAGACGGTACTCCCGCTGATGTAGTAGATACATGTGCCGTCGGCAGTGAAGTTTATACTGCGAATGTTAAGTTTCTCGTCGGCTAAAAGAAGCAAAGTTATAGTTATGAGCCTCGCGGTTTTAATGCATTTTCGCCAAAGGTGGAGTTTTGCTTAGAAAAGACCTTCGTTAAACGAAAATGCCATACATGCAGGAAATGGCGTTCCTGACTAGCCTGCGCGTGCTGATCGGGCTTATCTTGGACGATATTTTACGCACAATCAAGAAGCCCCGGTTTCCCAGAACGAAGCTTAAATATATTATTTTTCTAAGTAAATAATGTTTACATGTACAACATTTGCTCTTATAAATCAGTATTATTTACACAATCGATATTCGTACGCCAAAACCATAAATCCACTATTTACATACGTGGAATAGAGCGAAGACGGTTGCCATTGAAATCCGCGAACACGATTTCGCCGGTGAACAAAGTGGTGTATACGACGTAAGTTTCGTCGGGGGAGATGTCGAAAGCCTCGATTTCATGTTCTTCAAACTCGCCTTCTCCGTCCGGGATCTTCTCAA
Organism: Dreissena polymorpha; assembly: GCF_020536995.1. Classification (NCBI taxonomy): domain Eukaryota; kingdom Metazoa; phylum Mollusca; class Bivalvia; order Myida; family Dreissenidae; genus Dreissena; species Dreissena polymorpha. The sequence continues at coordinate 123,367 of NW_026273324.1, read as the reverse complement.
ATCCTCGCCACGCAGGCATCAATGTCATGGAATCAAGGTCAAGGACAGACAGGAAGTATTGATCGTCGCTTGTCATTCCAACATATCTGTCTCGACCTTTTCAGAACAAAAAGAAACTACGAGTTTTTTGATGTTCAATGTTCGACTTTAACAAAGCTTTTCATTTCCCATATTTGAATTATAAGAAAAGATTTCATTTTCTAAAATTCATTGTTAAAAAAAAGGTTTTCATTTTACATGTAAGCGCTTTAAGAAATATTTTCAGTTTTAGTGTTTGAGCTTTAGGAAAGGGTTTCATTTTCAATGTTCGTATTTTAGGTTTTCATATATTAAATTTACGTAATTTCGTAAAAAAATGTACTGTCCAATGTTTTCAACTTCAATTTTCGTATTTAAAAAAAGGTTGTCATGTTAAATATTCGCACATTAAAAAGGGTTTTAATGGCTGACCTTCATGAAAAATTTAGATTTTTGAATGTTCGTCCTTTAAATATATTGACATACTGATGGTATCCATTGACAGTAACGTAAATTTTCTCGCACAGACTGATCCGGAACGATACTTTCCGCATAATTGCATTGTATGTTGAATTTATTCACCATAGTAAGAATAAAATATCTTTTGAAAACTACAAGAAATGGGTATTTTTTATTTTTCATCATTGAAAGAATTAGCTGTCATCTTTATGAGCCTCGTTCTGGGGGGGGGGGGGGGGGGGAACGGGTGACGGGGGAACTGGGCTAAATGCATTTGCTTAAAGTGTCATACCAGATTAGCCTAGTGTTGTACACACTGGTCAATCAGTGGCGACATTTTACCATCTAAACTGGACTTAAGTAGAATCTTCCTTTAAACAAAAAAGTCTAAACAAGCGAAAAGTGTCGTCCCTGATAAGCCCGTGCGGACGACATTTTACGCACATGCATTTAGCCAAGTTTGCAAAAACGAGGCTTATATAGAGACCATACCACCGCCAACCTGAAGGGTTGCTCATTGCTCCAAATTTCGCTTCGTCACTTGATGATGTAAGAGTCTGCATCAGGCTACCATTTGTGACGTCATATATGTTCATTTGTTTTCGAAATAACGTGACGATCGTTTTCTTGCGTTTACCAGCAGCACAGAACGTTTTTGCAGAATCACGACCTTTGAGCGGTATGTCCAAACAGTGTTTACCTGCAAAAAGTCATGTGATAATGGAGGCTAGTAAACCTGTTTATATTTACGCCGTATTACGTCGGTAACCTTTTTCAACCCTTGGTCGCAAAAGAACAACATATCTACTGCAGTAGTTTTACCTACAAATAGTTATATTCGAATGCAGCTTTGCATTGACAGTTCCTAGACGGGTTATATTCGAATGCAGCTTTGCATTGACCGTTCCTAGACGGTGATCCCATTTTTAATCACGGTTTGTTTGTATGTTTGTAGTTGTTTTCAGTTATAAAAGACGAGGATAACTGTGTATAAAATTATCCGAATATCGTTGTTATTTCATTTCAATATCATTGACACGTCCAAAAATTCGTTTGCAACAACCAACACTGTTGAATAACAATGTAGTTTTGAAACGAAAAATTGTGATCGATTTATTAGCAGTATATACTGTATGTCTTGCCTTGAATGATGTTTTTGTTTCTAAAATCAATGCCAATTGATGACTTACAATACGAAAACATATGTGTATGTTATAATTTAGCAAAATACAAATATACATACCGGTACTAGTATATAGATACAATATGTTTAAACATATATTTTGATATAGATAATTTATTGGAAAGGCTCACCAGTTTGGAGTTCTTCTACTTGTATAACGTTGCCCACTTCCATGGCGACCCACTCGTCACCATGGCACAACGCGACCTTTGTGCACTGACCTTTACCAGTCACTTTGCGTAGCAACCGCGGAGGGTCGACCTTGATGTTCCAGATTTTGATCTCCTTCAACGACTGACAGACTAAAGACGGTAAAGCGTTTACAATCTCTTGATATTAGATCGTCCTGTTATGTATTTTACGTTTGATAACAATTAAGAATCAATTTATTTTCGTTTCTGTTGATGACAGTTCATTATTTTATTTTTTCTAATTCAATGAAACGGTTAGTACGGACTTGTCTCGTTCAATAAATTGTTCAGCGTCATGGCAATATGTGGCGTCATTCACACATAAATCTTACAGAGAAAGTACATGTCTGAAATTTAGAATTCACGCGTACAATTGATATGTCGAACAGAACTTAACGGAAAACTTTATATCAGTTTCGTAAAAAAAGAAACATTTTTTTATAAATGTACGCCAACGCGTATTATTCACCTGTGATTACGTATGTGCCACATAACGTCATCGTCATCATGTCAATGTCGGACGCGTGCACGTGGATGCTGTGTAGAAGCTGACCCCCGGGACGCTCCAGGATGTTGACATCGGGCTCGAACCACACTTTAGAGCTGTATTCGCGCAAGCGCTGCTTGAACTCGGCTGTTGTCTGAAACGAGTAGGATGAATAAAAACAACAACCAATCGAGCTGAATCATGCGATAATATGTATTATGCCATTAGAGGCAAGCGAAGCTCCATCATAGTCTACGCAATCGCGCAATCTGGTCTGGAGCTACGCTGTCCGCTACAAAGTCACGCAAGTGTTTGTGATGTCGTTAGCGGACAGGATTGCTCCTGACCAGATGCTGGGGAAGGTACATATTAATTAGTATACAATTCATTTAAACTTTTTGCTTATTTTTGGCTAGTGTCCGCTGGTTATATACGTAATCACGGAATTTGACTGGCAGATCTCTTATTCTATATTTTCTAAATCAATTCTTTATCCAAACATACTTTTAATTAAGTGTTATGAGTTAATGTCTGTTAATAAATATTATTCTCATTCTATGAAAACTGGGGTTGGCGCATGTGCGTAAAGTGACGTCCCAGAATAGCCTGTGCAGTCCTAATCAGGAACACATGCTTATCAAAGACGACACTTTCCGCATTTATGGAATTTTTCGTTAACATGAAGTATCTTCTTTACAAAAGTCATGTATAAAACGAAAGTGTCGTCCCTGTGCGTTAAGCCCAGTTTTCCCAGAACGAGGCTCATACGAGTCGTGCTTCAAACCTCGCTGTCCTCAAGGCGACCGTGTAACTGCGGCACAAATTGGTCCGGGTCCGTCTGCAGCCCTTTCCGGGAGAGAAGCAGTGCCTCCAGGACGCCCCTGATTAGGAGATCCCCCGGGAACGCCGCTTTGGCCGCCGTGAAGTCGTCCAAGAGTGCCCTTTGGGAGCCGTGAAAAACAGGCGTGAATGACCATTTCCAGACGTTTTGGATCAAATAAATGGCTAATGCGAGAGACAGTGTCTAGTTTAAATTAAGATTCTTAACCATAACACTTACTCAACAGGAAGTGCGTGTAACTTAGCAACGCAGAAGTGCACGTTGGCGAGACACTCCTTCTTGAGAAGGTCAACGTGACCCGCGTGCAGGCGGTGGTAGGACAGATTGTTGAGTGCCCGGATGTTGTAGTCCTTCTCTCCGAAACGCAGTGGTTGTGACGTCACATAGCGGTCCTCTTTCATCACCTCCCCCTTAGCGTTCGTGTACGGCTTTTTTGTTCCTTAAATACAACAATTTAAAGCATATTTGGAGATATCCAAGTAAGCACATTATTTTTTAACATGAATATTCGGTATGAATTTCGGTGATACAATGGCGCGAATAAATACACAATAATGTGGACATTCTCAATTAAAAAGTAAATTGTGTCAATTTTAATGAAAATAATGAAACGTTTGAAAAACAATGAATACGACATTGGTCCTCATTATACGTCTATACTGTGGGATCAAACATTATCAAAGACTCAGATACACAATTGGGTCTGATTAAACATGAATGTAAGTTTTCATTGTTCCCATACTTGTTAAAGTGTTTATCTTTCTCCCATTACCGCGAAACGGCCGTTAAACCCGCGCACCACCTCTTTTTGAGATACATTAATAAATGAGCAATGCAACTTCCGAGATGGCGCTCAGGCCCGAAAGTTTTAATAGATAATTTTACAGGGTGGTTAGGTTTTATATCTTATTTCAACATGTTTCGCATTATTTTTAAAATCGGGCAATGTAGTGCGATTCAGTGAAGATTAACGAAGCCCAAAACGTACAGAAACATACATTCTCGACCCATTTAAAAAAGTGAGAACCTTTATAAGTGTGGCATGGTGCGTACATCATACATTAGATGCTGCATGCCAAACATATTGGCTTCTTGCCGACGTACTTGATAATTTTGCATTTTTCTAAAAGAGATGGAGCCAATGCTTAGGAGATGGCGCTAATGATAGGAGGTAGCGCGAATGCAGAATGTATCAATTAACAGTCGTTTCGCAAAGACATTATCACATGACGTACATTTGATAGATAAAGTTATTAGTTATATTAAATTTATTTATCAAAGTACATACAAAGGCCCAAACTCTTTACAGAACATAAACACAATCTATTATTAATAAGATTTTTTTTTAAATATATACATGTAAGTGGATCAACTCAATTAACAAGTCACCAACATGAAAACAAACATATTGTACGATATTTACCAAAAACCTTTAATACTCGAATAAAACCAATAACTTAATGTTTAACATTATTTAAATAATTAATCGACCGCAATTTGTACATGTATACAGTATGATAATTCAGGAAATAAATAAAAGATAATACATCTTATTGAAAAGATGCTTTGTGGCCCTTAATCCAAATTCTTAATTTACTAAAAGGCCAAGGTCAACGAATCTTATGGCCCTTAATCCAAATTCTAAATTAACTAAAAGGCCAAGGTCAACGAATCTCAATTATGCTCATATATGTTGTTTTAACTACTATCAACTACAAAAAAATGAAGATACAGTCTATCCTGTCAATAAAGACCACTTAAGGGATTTGGTCGTTGTGGTCTTTGTTCACAGGTGGTCTTTTTTCGCAGGGTCGATTGAAACTTAGCAAAATGTGCTAGTAAGATTTGAACAGGTACCTGATCTATGTATGTGCTCTATTGCTTAAATGGTTGAATACTAATGTATGTATAATGTCATAAAGGATTGAAAAACACAGTTTTGATTTTATATTTATTATTTCAATTTCCTTATATTTTTATTATTTATTTTATTTATCATATCATGTATAAATAACTATTGACATACATGAATATGTACTTGTACTGACAAATTCCGTATCGATAATCTTTGCACGTCTTATCGCGGAGAAATTTAAGAAAGAAATCATTATCAAAATGTATGTTTGTAATTGGCATTGTAATTGTAACGAAACCATAAATTTCCTTAATGAGTTGATGAAAGCCCCAAACTTTTGTTTGATATTTCGGAAATGGTGGCCATTTTGTTATTGAAAGTTGTGAAATCGTTGATTGTTATGATTGAAGTGGTCTTTGTTAGGTATCAAAATGGACATTTGGGAATGTAAAATGGCGGTCCTTGGTCTTTGTTCGAAGGTGGGCTTTATTCGCAGGTACAATATATAGTGAAATCGTTCTGGAGGAAATCGTTGTGGTCTTTATGGAGAGGTGGTCTCTATTAAAAGGTGGTCGTTGGGACAGGTTGGACTGTACCTCGGTCTTTTTCCGTTAACTTTTTTGTATAACACATGTTAAATGTTCTTATCGTACAAAGACGAACATTTAAAAAAGCACTTTTTTCTAATTAAAAACGTACGCGACTCAAATGTGCTGAAGTAGTCAATTTACAAAGAATAATGTAAGTCCTGTAAACATAATATAAAACATAACATAAAATATGTCTCTTTAAAATAGCTATACATGTGCATTAACGCCATCTCCTAATCTGGGCGCCACCTCCTTTTCATTGGCTCCATTTCTTTTTGAAAAATGCAAAATTAATCTCATAGATCGTCTAGAGGCCGATGTTTTTATGCACCCATTAACTTGTACTGGTTCAAATCAATAGTTTTATGTAATACGCGATTTAATTGGCTGGGAATTTGCTCGTCACACAGGCAAAAGACATCGATGTGTTTTTACGAAATCTACCATGCCACAACTTATAAAGGTCCTCACGTTTCCAAATGGATTGTGAATGTATGTTCCTGTACATATTTGGATGAATTTATAATCGCTGAATCGCACAACATTTGCCGATGTTGTTTTACAATAATGCGATATTTGTTGAAAAAACATACCAAACATAATCACCCTGCAAAATTATCCGTTAAATTTAAAAACATCCGGGCCTGAGCGTTACCTCGGAAGTAGCATTGGCTCATTTATTAATGCATCTCAAAAAAGAGGTGGCGCGCGTGATTAACGGTCGTGCAAGAACTTACAAAACATCTGCTAACTTTATTATAAATCCTACCATTGGCCCAGGTTCCCGCGAAAAAATCAGCAAGGTTGCCATGGAGACGCTTGTTATGCGCGTCATCTGCGCAGTAGCGCTCGTGCGCAGCTTCCGTAAACTGCCGGTGATACCAGTTCAACACGCGTACACCGTCTGCACCGCGCTCAACTGCGGTGAAACGACTGATCTGTTTATTTTAGTAAATCTAACTACTTTCAAAGTAGTCATGACTTATTAACAACTAGAATGTAGCAAATGTACCATTACCGTTTATGTTAAATTCATAAGCAAATCACTAAAAGAACATTGAACTAAGTCTCAGCTGAAAACAAAATCCCCAAGCAGCAAGTTGAATCCAACAAATGATCTCTAGTTCCCAAGGCAGACGTTCTACCGTGTCGCTTTAAACGCTTAACCTCAATTTTAAAAATTAACGACGTTGGTAATAAATTCGAATATAAATCATCATTTTACTTATAAAATCGTTTCCTTCTCAAAAGATCGACGTTCGAAAAAAAATATAGTCAACCTATAAAATAGCAGTATAGTCACATACCGATATATTGGTCGATGTCCGTCCGCATGCGAACCAGAAGTAGAGGTGGCAGTCTGCGAATGGGCGGCGTCCAGTAGGTGTAGACGTCATTTAATACGTCATCATCGCAAGATAACACATCATCAAGCTCCGCCTCGGTGATTCCGTTACTGGCTGAAGTAAAGTTCCAAGTTCAGTGTCATAAATAGCCTCAAATAGCCGCGTATATGCTTTTTTAAATTCTCTTGAAGAATTATGATTCTAACATTTCAACTTTAAAAAGTGAAAGTTGTAAAGCTACATGTATAATAATATATATGTTGCAAGAGGCATGTGTTACGTCAACAAGCGATTTCATACAAAATAAATCTCAGTGTGACATTGACACTCTCTATAGACATGAAGGGAGTATCATTAAGTTGTTTTTGCAGATGTAAAAATATGCGTGTCAATGCACGGGGGCTGTGGCAGTAAGTCAACCTTTTCACACTTTGCCATAGACCGATTTCAGCGGTTCACGACCGACTCACTACTGAAAAATGCACATGGTTATGTCAGTATTATCAATTATATTGACATGAGCCTAGTCTCTTGGAACCTTGTCGTAAATAGAATTTCATGAAAATCCCTTAGCAACTACACAGCTAGCTCGACACATCGAAAATGTAACATTTAGATAATTGACCAACAACAATCCATGTACTTGCAAAGTAGATTATCAAATAAAATGAATCAATCCGAACCTAAGGTAAGATATGCCAAGGCGCGGCACACCAATATCCGGCCGTGCTGTTTCTCTAGACGACCGAACAGGAAGTCGACTGCTGTACGGACTGTCGTCTGCAGCACCGTCCGTGATGGGGGGTCGAACGAGCGCCACAGCATGGCTTCGTCAAACGACAACTGATCAGAATTCCAAAAAAAATTGTCAGCATATTGTTATAGAAAATTATGTATTAAAAATAAATAGTTTTGTAATTTGTTGTTTTGCACCAAACGCTCCAATTTCTACTAAGTTTACTTCAATCTTGTCGACAGAGATGTACCTGATTTAAGACTACATCATCCATGAAAAATATATAATTCCCTCTTTTCCTTGACATTTAGTGTGAGACCACAAATACAAACGGCACTGATAAACTAATCATTTTTTAAAACGAATGAAAAAATACATGACTTCTCACAATAACACTTGTTAAAAAGTTTCTCACTGTCGCAATTGTTTGCTTTCGTTTGAACCGTTTCGAATTGGAATTAAGTGTCAACATTCTTTGCTCGTGGTATTCAACTTCCTTATTTTTCAATTGTAAAACCTTTTCAAAGCTAAATGCACTCACCTTTAAGAACAGCGGTGTCGGGCACTTCCGGAATGTGCTCAGCAGGATGTCAATCTGGTGTGAAGTCAACTTCCGGTTCCGTTTGTCCGCCCACGACAAAACTATGATGTGTGCATCGCTTTGATCTAATTCCGGAACCTGTATGAACCTTTCCTCGTCAGGAATTAATTTCTATAAAAGTCGGTAAACATTTATTACAAAAGTAAATAAAAAAATTGTGCCTTAATCTAAATTATTTCAACGACGCACGCGCGCGTCGGTTTATGTGTTTTTTAATTTGTAGTTGTACACATATTTCGATTTCGTTTGGCATTTATAAAGGTTTTTTATTTCTCAAAGACAAATGAAAACATATGGTCACCAGTATTTGAAAGAATAAATGGACAAGAACAAAAAGAACTCAAAAATACAAACTAAAAAACGTTGTTTATAACGAAATATAACCCACATACGGTCATCCATGTATATCTGTATAACAGTTCATGCGGATCGCAAAGGCCTATCTGGGATCACACTTAACGCAGATGTATCAAGCCCCGTTATCTCAGACCGAGACTTATTTATGTTCTATGATCACGAGTGTTTAACTCAAAATCGATAGTCCACCATAGGCAACACATTTTATTTCAATTGTATGCATGTTTGCATTATGCTGATATAAACTGATATAAACTGGTGACTTTCGCGGGAATTATGAATTTGTGACGCCAAAATAGTGTTTTTACTGTTTGAAACAGTGAATTATCAGTTAAAATCTTTTATACCCGTCTGTTAACTACATGAAAGCTTGAACTTAACACTGTTATGAGAAATATTAGAAACTTTGGTGTGGGCTTAATGTGGGTTCGTTTGTTTCACTTCTTCACTCATAAAAAGTTTTTAAAAAGTGCTTCCGGGAGAACACGTATGAATTAGCATTCGCCTCTACATCGTTTTCCCCTTATACGAGTACACTAGTTGCCTTTTTGAGAGCACCCGCACCTTGAGGGCCGGAAACGCCTCGTATTTCTCCTCCGGAAGTGATGATACGATGACCTTGCAGTGAGGCGGCAGAGAGGCCGGAAGCCACATCAAAGAGCGGCCATTGTGTGAGGTGTCCAGCTGGTCAAGCGAGTCTAAGATGACCACGAGTGGACACTCCGCCGTGCCTTGCTTTAAAAGGACCATCAACTGAACTTTTAGAAGGTCGACGGTCTAAAAAAGAGAGGCTATGGTAAAGAATCAAATTGACGAATTATCGACAATGATGATTGGGACAATAATGGCGACGATCATGGTTATGACATACGTACCAGGCCGATTCGGAGGCGTTGATTACCCAGCATACTCAGTTGATGCACCAGACTCTGTAGCAGAGGCAGAACGGAAGAACTCGCAACTGTTGTACCGAGAAACCTGTGGCGATGAGAAATGTAAGTGATATGAAGTGGGCTTACGTTTTCATGTACATTAGAAGTCCGCACAGGGACGACACTTTCTGCCTTGATGTAATTTTACGTTTTAACAAAGTCTCCTCTAAACAAATTCCTCGACAAAATATTATTAAATATATGTCGTCCCTTATTAGCCTGTGAGGCCTACAAAACGAGGCTGAATGTATGAATAATTAGTTTGCGTGTAAATGTGACAGTACATGTTTAAGTTGAGGACGTTTTTCTCATGAGAAAATGGATGTCACTTTACACTGCTAACGCGGTAAACATACATGATAATCCGCTTAAAAAAAAATCTGCAAATAAAATTATTCGTTGAAAATTCCTTGACAAAATATTATTAAATCTAAATATGTATATGTAAATATTTATTATAATGTTGAGTCTAATAAGTGAAAACACCTATCATATAACAGGTAAAGAATTGTTGCACACTAATAAACACTTAATCTGTTGTTTCTTCTATCAATGTCAAACAAAACAGAAGTACGCAAAAGCAAAATAATGTTGATTCGATGAAACAAATTTGTTTCTTTCGCAACTTATTAATGACATAGTTAAAATAAAAGTTGTGTATCTGAAACCGCGGTATCATATATAGAGAGCCTTATCTAAAATATTATTTGTTTCCTTTTCAATTGACTATTTCCAAATACGGCGTTTCGCAAAAGTCGTTTGTTTCTGTTGTTGTTGTTGTTGTTGTTGTTTTGGCCTTTTTTTTAAAATAAATCCTAAAACGTTCCAGTCCGATGAAGCTCAAGATACACTCAAGTCGGCCCGCCATAAGCTACCTTAACACGAGCTTTGGTGTCTTGTTCAGCCAGGTCTTGCAAAGATTCGCCGACATCGCCAGGATGGACGTTTTGCCCGTTCCACTGATCCCGTGCACAACGAGCGGGGCCGTTGTCGATGTATCCAGCAGGTAGGATTTGATCCGCTGTTAGCGAAGAATGTACAGTGGCGACGGCAACAATTGAGTCGCATTTTGGTAAAACCGGGATTAATGCATGTGCGTTAAGTATCGTTCCAAATTAGCCCGTGCAGTCTGCACATGCTAATCAGGGACAATACTTACCGCTTAGACTGGGTTTTCGTTTAGAGCTTAACACTTTTAAACGAAAATTAAATAATAGCGGAAAGTGTCGTCCCTGATTATCCTCGCAAAGTGCACAGGCTAATCTCGGATGACACTTTACGCACATGCATTTAGCCCTGGTTTCCAAGAACGAGGCTCTTCTTTATATTGGGGGGGGGGGGGGAATACCCGTTTAGCATTTAAATTGAAAAGTATAATAGTTCTTTGCATTCGTATTAAATAGGAATATAATGGTGATTGTAGTTAAGAGATATTTTATTAAGAAAGAAACAACTTCGTCATAGTTTCGTCTGATGTTTTCATCTTTTAAAATGGCATAGTTATGTAAATAACAGTTTTTATTCGCTTGATAACAACATAAAGAACTGTAAATATACAGAAAATAATCAATGTCAACACATGCAATCTTAACATAATAATAATAAATGCCTTAGGAATATCACAATCACTGTAAGGCATTTGAAAATTACGGAACAGATAAAATATATTCAGTATAAAAATCAGATTATTACAAACTTTCAAAAAGATCGACTCTAAGTCCCTATTTGTTCGCTGAGGCTACCTCAACCGAGACAACAGATTTAATGTATGTATTCTTAATTGGGACTCATTTATTGAGTCCCACCATAGCTAATTAAGATAATCATGTGTGAAAATATATTTCCAATTACCGCACCGCCTAGAATCGTGGGGAGTCTTTATTGCACAACATAAATGATGTGTACAGATTTGAGACCGACTGAGAAATAAAAATTCGGTAAACTGGTAGGATAGAAATCGAAAATGATTCACCAATAGTGTTGATAGTGTTGAATTGTTGAAAGGATGAAAATATAAACGCGAACCTCCAGCGTCTCGGTACGTCCATGGAACTCCGCGCACTTGGCCTGGCACAAACGGATGTGCTGCAGACATTCCTCGGTGAGCCGATCATGCAGAAGCTTCCGCTTCCGGATAGCCTGAGTTACCATGGATATCATGTTGTCCGTGAAGTCCTTGCAGAGGCGCGCCAGGTACTTCCGGTGCTCTTCGCTGGTTTCCGGCTCGATACCTGCGTGTGTGTTTAATACCTAACACGTCATACTTTGAATCAAATATATGCATGTAAACTCGTCGTTGAATATCAATATAAAAACAAGCCAACATTGCATTATAATAGGTAACAAAACAATGGTAATGACATTCATTTTATTGAATTGGAGGTTTACGAGTTTATAATCCATGTTTGATCGTCCGGATATACAATGCCCAATGGGGAACACACTGTTAGAAAATAGCTATTAGCAACCAGCATAAAACCACGACAGCCTGCGAATAAACACGCAGTCTATTCAGGTTTTAAGCTGTTTGCAACTCATCAGTATGGTAGGGTTGAAGATGAAGCCTTTAAAGCTCGAATCTATTGAAAAAAGTATTGCATTTAATTAAGTTTTAAGTACTAATAAAGATCAAAATGCGTGGCTGAGTGTTAAAGTGTTAAGCGAATGTATGAACGACCAGCCTTTGTGCTACCACCGTACCTTCCCTGCCGACCCAGTGAACGTTGTAGTGGAAGATCTGGTCGGGGTTCAGGCGCCGCTCCATCCGGTGCTCCTTGAGTTCCCGCAACATCCGGTGAGCCTTCTCCACTTTCTCCTGCGCACCCAGGCACTCTGCAATGTATCTGAAGCACTAAACATATAAGTCCGTGACAACACGCACTATGTCGACACGTGACTTCACGTGATCTAATGTACCACGTGACTGCATGAACCAAGTGAGGTCAACACAGACTGCGTCACATCACAAAACCACATGAGAACGTGACTATACATCGAAACGTATACACCACGTGAAAACAACCACCACGTTAGTACTTGACATTACGTGACATAATGAATCACGTGTCCGCATGAACAAGATAACGACAACAAAGAATGCGTCCCAACACGAACAACGTGTTTATATGAACTACGCGACCACATGAATCACTTAAGTTACAACATGATCGTTTATCAATAACACTTGAATCACTCGAAAGATAACGTATAGTATTTGCATTACCTTACGATATGAGAACACCGATGTTGATATTCGTCGAACGTGAGTATATATGAAACTCGCCCATGGTAAACGGGGATAAATGCATGTACGAAGTCCGCACAGGCTATTCATGGACTGAACCTTTCGCTTTAACTGAATTTTCGCTAAGAAAATACTTCCTTTTAACGAAGTATTCCTTAAAACTGAACAAGCTAATATGGGACGACATTGTACTCACAGACATTAAGCCCCGTTTTCTCAGAACGTGGATTATAATTATAGTTGATATGATATAGTGTTTAGTAAATGATCTTGCGCATGCGCTCACCGGTGAATCTGGAGAGTGCATAGCTGCTCTCTTGGCAATCTATGTCTTCAATGTTCCGGCGAAGCCAGATTGCCTGCCTGGCGATAGAGTCCTCCGCCTTGAGCAGACCTTCCTCCACTTCCGTCTCCGTCACTATAGCAACAAACAACTCCGGTATTCACCATAGCAATGATAGAAGTATAGACTTTATAGAGACTCAGAATACACTAGTAAACGTATGCGTTCATAGATATGCTTGTAACCGAATTTTCTTACAAGTACAACATTATTTGAGCTTCGTTTTGGGAAAATGTGCTATATGTATATTCGTAAATAGGCCAATATGGGACGACAATTTCCTAGTAAATAGGATTGTTCGTTAACAAGATGTATCTTTCGAACGGAAATTAGCTTAATCTGGGACGACACTTAACGCAAATGCATTGAGCATAATTTCCCCAGTACGCGACTTATATGCCTACCAGAAATAATATACTTCCGGGCCGTTTCCGGGTCGAACACCCTGGTGGCGGCCGACTCCAGAGCGTCCTGCATGAGCTCGCTCTCCTTCCACCACTGGAAATATGGAATGGATCGAGCTTGTGAATCTGGGGAAAACTCTATCAACGGCATCATGCGAAACTGGGTATTATGACATATGTGGAAGCGTCGCTACAGACGAACCTGCGCACGCACGAAATTTAATCAGGAGCTATGCTGCCCACCATGATACCAGACAACATTGAGTTACATTATATTAGACAGCGTTGTTACTGACTACAATGCGCGAACACACAGGCTGCTCTTGAGCTAGGATTGCCTCATATGACATAAGACCCTTTTTTACATGATGCGGCTCACCTTATAACTGTTTTAAAATCATGTTAGGAATAGATATATTCTCGCTATCGATATAACACACAAGTCACAGTAGGATGAATAAAAACAACAACCAATCGAGCTGAATCATGCGATAATATGTCTTATGCCATAAGAGGCTAGCGGTATTTTTAGTAGCACATTTATTGTGTTAAATATTTTTATATCAATTTGTATTTTAAAAAGAAATCGTGTGTACAAACATTACATACTTATATTTCGGTTACGGCTTAACGTCAAAACGATATACGATTAAAACCCGGTATTGTGGTATATTGTTTGTGGAACTTCTTTGAGTACATTTCATAAACTGTTTTAAATGGAACTGACATGATGATGTCTAGTAATTAGTGTTTCCATTCTGTATTGACGTTTGCATAGTTTGAATCTATTGACAAATCCATTTATGAAAATATAACAATAGTCAGCAATAAAAAAATCGGCCTATAAAAGTCCTAAACGAACTTGCTCTTTGGCGATTTTCTGCCCGTCTCTATCCTTGCTAATGAAATCCGGCAGGTGCGTGCTGATGGATGCGAGGATGTAAGCGGGAGGAACCGCGTTGTCGTCCCGGGAATACCACCTGTTTACAGATATGAACAATAGACAAAAGCTCGGAGGACTGTACGGAGGGCTGGCTAAATATTCGATGTCAGTTGCGCTATTGCAAACAAAGATAAATTATTTATTATGATTGTAATGTTCTGGAATGAACACAATTAATCATAGCCAACCTTTAATTTTGAGATTTAAAATAAAGAAAATACACGGTACAACAATATGTGTTCCAATCAGTTATATATAAGAATATACAACCATATACCCATCGCTGAGAAATCTTGTTTGAAATAACGAGATAAATTGACCTGGACCAAAATTTGTTCTCACTTGAGGAAGAGCCGGATGGTCGCCGGGTCCTCGACCTGCGCCGTGAGAGACTCGAACTCATCTGCCAGAATAACCCGGGGAAACGCGATATAGCCATACTTGTGGGAAAGGAGTGACTGCGAAAGGAACCTTGCTATTATAAGAGCCTTGTTCTGTGAAAACTGGATTTAATGCATGTGCGTAAAGTGTCGTCCCAGATCTGCATATGTAGTCAGTTCATTCTCATCAGGGACGACTCTTTCCGCTCTTATGAGATTTTTCTTATAAGAGAAGACTCTTACCGAAAATCCAGTTTAGGCGTAAAGTATAGACCCTGTTAAGTCTGTGTGCACTGTACTGGCTAATTCGGACAACGCTTAACGAACTAGCATTAAGACCAGTTTTCCAAGAAGGGGGCTTATAAGTAATGAATAATGACCATTATTTGGGCGTAAACTTTGCATGTGAGTTGACGACAGACCAACCAACAGACACAGTGTATTTTATTTTACTTATTTTACATATTTGTTGAAAAGCGATCGCATTACATGTTAAAACTTTTAAAGTTGTGTTTAAACCGTTTGTTTACTTTATATAACATTATCAGTATTTATGCCACCAAACAAAAGACAAACCAACAATCAAACACGCGCATTCTAATGCGGAAACCATAAACAACAAATTATCAGCACCACCGCAAATAATTCATAGTTAAGTCACTGTGAAATGCGTGTTTTAAATAAATAGGAATACTTTTGGACAAAAAATAACATAACAAGCAAAACGAATGGGCGCAATACGATTGCCATAGTAATACAAACCGTCTTTTCCGGAGAATGATATTAAACTTGTTACCAGTTAAATTACCTGCGTCTTATCTCGCGATGCGTCTTACATATATACAAAATACAAAAAGCATTTTATTCACAACGAAGCTGGGCCCGGTGGAGAGCTTTTGACACAGCCTGAGTTCCTTGAGACAGAGTTCAGTCCCCATGTGGTCATCCGTGGCCTCGTCTCGGACACCCCAACGCATGTCCACTACCTGAAAGACAGAGCGAGGAAACCCTTGATACCGCAGCTTTAAATCATCTACATTTGAACCGGGAGCTCCTGGGGACGATCCTTATTTATGCTGGGTAATGTTTTAGTTGAGTTACATTTACGTCTCGCTCTGAGAAAGCAGGGCTTAATGTATTGCGTAAAGTGTCGTCTCAGATAAGCATATGCTGTCCGCACGGGTTTATATTTTTTCGTTTAAACGAAGTATCTTTTAAACGAAAATCCAGTCTATGCGGAAAGTGTTGTCCTCATTGGCAGATGGTATGAGCTAATCTGGGACGGCACTTTACGCGCATGCGTTAAGCTCTTTGTTCCCAGAGCGAGACTAATTTGACACACAAGAAAGCTTTTATGGCGACGCGTTAAAGCGTCTGCTTTTGAGCCGGGAGGTCCCGGGCACGATATACGTTCAGACCAGGAATTGTCATATTTGGGTTACAGTTTGACCAAGTTATATATCGGAATTCGCAAACATTCTTCAGTGTTATAGTCATCATTAAATTTGGCAAATTTCTAAAATAGCATTATATACCCAATCAGTTATAAAAATTTAATAATTTTATATAGTGAAACAGTAATTGAAGATCAAACATAACCCCGAAATATTTAATTTCAGTTGCAGCACTCATTTATGTGTCAACTTAATATATTTTTTTTCGCTATTTCACATTGATCATACACAAATACATTTATTAAATCAATCGCCTAAATTCTAGGCGCATATTGCACTGCAATAAATACTGACACACAAATTATGATACATATCTTTCATGAATATGCTTATTAAAAAAGACTTGCCTTTTCACATAGTATTAACAACACTGCTATAAGGTTTCGTTTTGATATTCAGAATACCTATACACGAGTTTTCGACATCCAGATACGGCATCCAGTTTACCTCACAAACTTCGTTTGCGGGGTTATAATAACAGTATTACAGAATTTTGCGGAATATCAATAGCATTAGCATCTTAGGTAAGCAAAAATAAATAAAGTTAATTGTGCACTTGTAATTATAAGATAATGTCTTGACAAACTTTGAGAATATCAGCACAACATTTATTTAATGAAACTCGGAAGAACGACGAATTACCAGAATATAGAGCTAACATGATATATTATTATTGTATTTCCGATCACCTGCATGATAAAAACAATGTTTTTCTCAACTAGCATAGTAGCATACACCGACGAAACCGATTTACTTAAAAGAAAAACACATCAACTATTTTAAATTTGCTTTATATCCTAGTTGAAAGTGTTTGCGCATTTCGTCAGGAGCACGACTGACCTGAAATTCGTATCCAAAGTTGCGACAATGTTCTTTGATCTTCGGGTACGCCTCCCTCATTAACATGTTCCGTTCGTGCTTTGTGTCTGAATTTAAATTGTAAGGGTATGAGGATTTATAACATTTTAATACATTTGTCTTCGTTCCAGATTATCTGCTTAAATTCTTTCAAGATTAGGCAACATGTAACACACTTTAAGCATACAACTATATGTGAAGAAGCCCTTATATTTGTGTGTCATATAACATACAACATGGAAGTATATACATCGTGATTGTTTTTCGAAACTTTTTGTCCATTTCTTAAAACGTTCCCAGGTTCAACTCCCCGGTACTGCGTTTACTATTCAGCTCCCCCGGTACTGCGGCTTCTCCCCATACATTCACAAGTTCATCATCCCCGATACTTCGGCTACTCATCATACGTCTTCAGGTTCAACTCATCCGTAACTGCGGCTACTCATTATACGTTCACAGGTTCAACATCACAGGCACTGAGGCTACTCACCATACGTTCACAGGCACTGCGGCTACTTACATCTTCCCTCGTACTGCGGATACTTAACTATCCCGGTACTGAGGATACTAAAGTCCCCTGTTTTGCGGACACTTACCAGGTTCAACTCCCTCGGTACTGCGGCTACTCACCCGTGAAGGTGCTGCTGGTGAAGATACGCACGATCTTGGCGGAAGGTGGGCATATCAGATCCGTGTTCCCCCGGAGAGCCTCGTTGCGGAGCTTTATTTCCGGTGACATTTCTTTGCTGTCTATTTGCGCCATTTTCTGTAAAAAGTAAGCAGCACTTCCTTTAGCAATAATATATGAACCTCATGCTATCTTCAGGACATACACAAATCCACTTCACCAAACATCAGACGCTAAATTAATACGATTATTTTTGAGAAACATAATTGCTAAGCACCGGCGTATATGATTTAATAATGTTCGAACTTATTATTTTAGCACTGATAGCGTTTACGTGCTTTTAATTTTAGAAGTATGGTAAAAATTTGGTATGTTGTGAACTAAGATAGTATAATCAATACGAATACAACGTTATAATTTTTAATTCATTTTTTTCAAGCCATGTATAAAATAATTATTTGAAGCAAAAAAATCAGTAGGGTGAGGTTTAACACCTATATCATTTCTCTTACATTTTTTGAAAAAGTCGGTCAATATGTATATAATGAAGTGACATTACCGTTTTAATTAAATTCTCCAATTCATCGATTTGACTCAACATATTGCCTAAGTGTCTTTTCTGATCTTCCCTGTACAATAAAATCAATCAATAATATATAAAAACGAAATAAATGTTCTCATAGTCAGTGGAATACAACGGTACCAATCATGTTGAGCGTTCATTAATTTAGAAAAAAAACATATGTATGTTTGCGGGAAAACGGAAAGTTAATTTTTTTGTTCTTTATTGTCTTAGCAACATATTCTATAATACTAACCTTAAACAATATAAACAAAATCATATTAGCATTATCTTCAATGTATTATAAAATCGTATTCTAACTAAACCCTCTTTGCAAACATACACATGTAATCGTTATACATATGAAACCATTTAAAAGATTCACAGACAAGTCAATCACTGAAAGTATAATACATAATAAAGATTCATTTTGTTTTTACGTCTTGGCTTTTTCTTCCGAAGAAATGATGTTGGCCCCAAGATTATTAACTGTGGCTTCGGTTTTCCATGAAGGCGTTGTCACTGGTAATCCGGATGTGAGTGGTAACCCGGATGTGACTGGTATATCGGATGTAACTGGTAACCCGGATGTGGATGGTGCAACTGCAGTTGTCGCCATGGCGGGACTGTTATCTGGCGTTATTTTACTACTTTTTGCAGTTGGCTTCGGATAATTACCAACTCCGGAACCCATATGTGCACCATCTGTGAAGTCATATGTTAAAGTCGTGTGGGTAAGACAAATTTGATAGAACGTTTATATTTAATTTAATTTTTTAAATATTTTAAGTAAATATAATTATGAATATTAAATACAAACTGAAGTAACTTCTAATATACCAACGCACCCTTTTCGTCACACAAACCAAGGACTTTATGGTTTGAAAGCGTTTACACTTTCGTTATTAAATGGCCATACATTCACGCGATTATTTTCCAGTTCACAAATAAGCCATTAGGACTTTGATATACAAAATATTATCCGGATATTTTACTGACTATGGGTAAATATTGATAATGTTGATATGGATATATAAGGGTTAACTATTGCCAGTAATGTGCACTTTTGTCGGCATAAAACAGTGAACCATTCAACTCTATTTGCGTTACCTTTTTTCTTAATGAACAAGAACAATTAAACTGGTGACGTACACAATCGACAGCGCTTATCGATGAGGTTTTGTCATCGTTAGTTATACGTTAAGAAATTAAAATATTCTCGCTTCGAAAAATACGTAATTGCATGGAATTTGGCTTCTTAAGAGTGTTTTCAGCAACAATGTGCAGGGATACGCATCGAATTCTCGCGTAAGGGGCATTTTAACTACATTCGAGGGCTTTTTTTACAGAAACATGGGGACTGAGTGGTGCACAATTTTTTAACTTGATTAAATTAAAAATTATTTAAGTTAAGAGAACGGGTGAGATGGGTACGAGAAGCTCGTCATATTCATATGAATAGTGTAGCAAAAATGACACCAGACAACTCTGCGTATACGCAAGTCTGGTCAGAAGCTACGCTGTCGGATATAAAGGCACGCAATATTTCGTGATCTCTTCAGCGGACATGGGTGGTTCCAGACCAAACTGCTCGGATGCGCAGGATGGTCTTTAGCTAAGCGGGCTGTAAAATGCATTAGACCCATTTTCGCATGACGCAGGTCAAAATGTGTCAAATATAACTACCTATTGATAATTGTTTGTTGTTCATTGATATGATGATAATGACGATGATGACGATGTTGACGATGATGATGATGATGATGATGATGGTGATGATGATGTGATGATGATGATGATGTTGATGATGATGATGATGATGATGTTGATGATGATGATGATGATGATGATGATGATGATGATGATGATGATGATGATGATGATGATGATGATGATGATGATGATGATGATGATGATAATGATGATTATAATGATGATGATGATGATGATGATGATGATGATGATGATGATGATGATGATGATGATGATGATGATGATGATGATGATGATGATGATGATGATGATGATGATAATGATGATAATGATAATGATGATGAGAATGAGTATGAGGATGATGAGGATGATGATGACTTACTTGCTGTGCCGTCAAGGGAGCTTCTGTAATTTCGATACATGTTTGTTAATTTTGCTCGCGGCGAATCCTTGCTGCACTTATTAACAAGTTTAAATGTTCACACTTCTTTCACTGTGGTAAAAACGTCTTGAGAAGTTAACTATTACACTATGTCCAAAATTTCTGTTTATCAAAAATACTTTCATAACGCCTGGTAATATTGACAGTATCCAACCAATTATTGAATATCTTTGTAAAATCGATCACGATATTTAAAACAGAAAAAGCAGTCTAAATATAGTCGCAAATTAACTCGTTCACGGTTGAATAATCAAGAAACCCGTTCGATATTGATCGATTGATCATAGGCTCAGCGAGTCCAAGGTTAGAGTGTTTAAGGTGTATAGTGAGAGTATAAAACATGTGCGCCGGATTAAACGATAAACCAAGTATAATTGTATAGGAGGTTTTTGTGTGACGTCACAAGAGGGGTTTTCCGTTACTAAAAATAGATTGGCCGTCAACTTCTTGATCGCAGCCAATTTCATTGTATCAGAGTAAAGGTCGGCGGAAGACTTAATACTTACAATTTCACACAAAAAAAACTTTAAATACCCGTATTCTTTTTTTAAATAAGAATTTAATAAATGATATTTCAAAAATAATAAAACATAATAATTTGAATACTATTATAAGTTATTGAAATTTAGTGTTAGGGGTGCATTAAATCAGTTATAAAACAAAGCCCTAATATAGCTCAATACATTTCAATCTTGAAATGTATTTTTAATTTTCTTTAACATTGAATGAATTTTTGTTTCGTTAACATTGAATGAAAATATTAATAAATTTAAGCATTCAAATTGAAAAAAAACACCTGCATATTTTGCAAATTGAACTGTCTTTGCATGTACACGTATATTGAAAACTCGTCTGTGGTATAATGAGCGATACAAATCTAGCATTTGATGATACCATTAAACTACACATTTAATTTATTTAACGCAAGTATTTTATATCCCTTTAATGACCACACGCGATTGCTTGTTTTCATCATGATGTTTCGAACACTGCAGTAACGCACGATCGTTACACATTATAGCAGAGTTTACATTTGCAGGTACCCGTTAAATACGTTAATTGTGTTGCAGTAAATGTGTACAATATTTAAATGTATAGTTATTAAACACTCTATTATTATGTTTAAACTGGCTAATATAATAATAATAGTTCCTAGCTGTTAATCCATTTCGAACAAATGTCTATTTTTAAATATGTTCAAATATTTTATTAAAGCAACTGTTAAGTTTTTGACTTAATATGTCGAGAGATGACATGGAGGTATCATAAATTGTGTTTAATGACCAGAAACTTGTGGTTTATGCAGAGACCCCATACAGAGTCATACAAGTATAGGTCCCTGGGTTTATGACACACTGTTAGTAATTGTTGGACAGTATCCGATCATATCGTGATAATTGGTTTGTGATAAAGAAAGGGGCAATTAAACACTGGGTTTAAATGCTGAAACAGTGTCAAAATTGGTGTGAACAATTAAATAAAAAACATTAACATTTATCAAGAGGATTTAGTTAATCTGTAACAAGGTAAGTTTTTACAGACAAATAGGTTCAAATCAGTTTCTATATGTTGATTGCATAAAATCAATCAATTTGTTGTTTGTTTTCGTCCTTATTTGTGTTCGTTCATTGGATTCAATTTAATCTGAAAAAAATTCAATTTCTGAGTATTTTTTGTTCTTCAAAATGGTCGCGAATATGTTTGTAACCTTATCACGATGCGCTTCATCAATGCAAACAATAGCAGAATGGCCGCAGTTTGGCGGCCAAAATTTGAGCATGCGCAAACGTGACGTCATTATCGGAATCCCCAAAACCTATTTCAGAAGCAAGCTACTTATGTTAACTATTTGATACGGTTTCAATTTATTATTGTGATTTTATGAAAATGTATGCGAACAAAATAGTGTTATTCAAGCATCAGTGTATTGCTCTATCAAGTGGACATATTTTAAAGAATATAATAAGGATATAACGAAGAACAAAAAATGAGCATTTGTATTGCAATATACAGATAAACAGGTTTTCCCCGAGTATATTCAATTATGTGCATGCTTAACATCTAGGCGACGCGAATTTAATTTCATTTTTATTGTTATTTTTCAATGTTTACAACGATATTTGTTTGAAAACACTGTCAGCTGTGTTATAAAAATCATCTTTCGATAATGAGTTATACATTTAATAACGGTCTTCACCTGTCCCGCTTAAGAAACATTTCAATTATATTTATTATTATATTAACTATATTCGCAAACAGATATCCGTCTCTAACATCGGAACAGCCAGCCATGTTAACTGCATGTACATACTGCAGTTTTAATTATTTGTTGTTTAAGGGATTGGCTCATAGATTTGTGAAATGAATATTTGAAAAGCATGTCCAATTTTTGTGCCGTAGAGTGCAGTTAACCAACCATTAAGGCCCGTTGACGTTTCCAAATAATATTTCCTTGAGCTAATCTGGTTTGCTTTGAATTTCTTTTATTTCTGCGTTTGCACTGCTTGGTGAAAAGAGCACCTAAACGTGTTCCCAATGGAAGAGCATTCAGTCTAATTTCGTGTCTAGAACGATTCCCTCTTATCACTTCACTTCTCAAAATGTTTTTTTCTTTACCTCTTCTACTGAATCAGATGGTTTGATCGTCAAAAGAAGCTTCCTTTATTACCTTTCACCTACTTCCTGATAGCATGTGACAATGTGTAGTCAGGGTAAGACCCCGTCCTCATTAGACATACTGCTTCAAACTTCAAAACTCGACAGGGTCGGTATGGCCACTTTAAGAATTTCATTTGCCATTACATCTTTTGTCATTCCTGTTTCTTCTGTTATACGATCATTTTCTTTTTTTTGCAATATTTCTCAACGTTTATTCCGATGTTCTTCTCTCATTCTTATTATTGCTATTTCTCGGTCCAGCATTTGATTTCTACTCTGTAAATGTAGCAATCATTTCCTTTAACTTAGTCGTTTATCTCTGCACACTATCTGGTTGGTGGTGATGTCACATTCTGCGGCGTAGTCTTTCGATCATGATGTCCACAAAGGTAGTATGAACCACGTCATGCGAAAATGGACCTAACGCCGTATGCGCAGCTCGAGACTAGTCTGCTCAGTTTGCGCAATATACTCGTGAACTACCATGTCAACTATAAAATCACTAAAAGTATCTTGTTTTTCTCATTAGCGAACGTTGAAGCTCCTGCCCAGATTACGCGTATGCGAATGCTGGTCTTAAGGTACACTGGCTGCATACGGCGTTATATCCATTCTTTGAACGACTTAGCTCGTAGTTCTATCCACTCCGATCAAAGATTGATCCATTATTCTTGTATGTTTGTGGTACCGTATTTACAATAGGCATATTTTCTATATCAGTTGCCATTTACTTTTAATTCACGTTATACAAAGTCCTTATGCACTCATGCTCTATGCTATCCATGCCTTATATTGATTCGCCGTAAAAATATTCGACTACCGTATTGTGTTCATGTCCGATAAAACACCATCCTCTCTCTCCCTAAAATTGGGTATCTCACTCTGCAATGCTAAGTCAGACTTCTCTCTTATTCTCCTTTCGTTTAATTCCTGTTCCTCTTTCAAGTATTTGACTTAGGTGCGTAATATAAGTGTGTATTGTTAATAATAGACAGCACTTACACAGTTTGAAATATGTAGACAACACATATATTCGCTCAAAGTATGACTTTCACAAGTGGCGAAAGGTCCCGTGTACCCGTGTACTAACCAAATAAACTTGCTTTTGTTTAGCTTATGTTCTAAGTTTAAAACTGACAACCCGCACAGATTTGAACTTATATCAAACTCTTTCCGTTTTCCGACAAACTTACCACACTAATTTTAAAAATTTAAAATGTAAACAAAAAATATATTTAAAAAAACTGGATAAAATTGATCATACTTGATCTTGAACGAACAACGGACAGGGGCAAAAATATTTACATTGTATTAATGAAAATGAAATCTTATATTATAATTACAATCGGTGTGCCATGTTAAAATGAATTTAAAGAAGTATGGAAAAAACATGCCTGTTGAGTAATTGTTCAAAATACGCTCAAATCCTTCAAACCAACTCTTGGTTATTACGGTTATCGATAATAACATGTATGCCCGTTAGTATTTTGGATTTAAACAATAAACAAAAGCAGAACAAATGGTGTATAGCTAATATATATTTGTTTCTGCTAATAAAAATCACATGCGAATACGAGTGAATTGACATTTAGTCCAAAATACATAGAAGTACGTGGATACAGTTGAGAAAACAAAGATCGGCTATGGACTCACACACGTGTGACGGAACCAACTTTCTATTTCGACAGCTTCGACGCCAGATGGGAATATAACGAATTTCAACACATTCGCTGCAGAATATTACAGAAGTATGCAATAAACTTCTAACGCTGCCTTTGACACACACGAACTATCGCAAATGACACTATCGAGTCTGGGATCGCCGGTGAAAGCGTACCGCATGAAGTTGCTTATAGCGAGAGCGACTGGAACAGGGAAGAGTCTCATTCTTGTTTCGATTCTTCTGCACAACTGTTCCTCGCACATTTCCGCTGCATTCGTCCGATCAAAATATGTTCTTTTAATTCGAAACATATTAATTATCACAAGTTCAGTCGTTTGGCGGCCATTTTGGAACCGTTAACTGCCAAGAACGTTATGCTGTTATCTCATTATGTAAGTCTACAAATACCCAACTTAGGATGTTCGACTTTCTATTGCTTGTTTTGTGCATTTGGTATTTCTGAGTCTAGGTCAAGTCCGACTTTGAGCTTTGTCTAACAGAACAACAGACGTTTTCGTACATGGCTGAAAACGTCTCCTGACAAGCGTCCTAGTCTTTTAACACTTTAACAACAATAATATATGTAAAATGCCGTTCTCAAATATGCTTTCATTATTTAAAAGAAAATTACCATTTGTGCATAGGTGTATAAACATAACGTATCTGATCATGTCTCTCACTTCCTAATTGAAAACAGCATACATTTCGAGTTCTATGTAGGTTACACCATGATTGTAAATAAAGTGGTGTATACATGTTTTATTTCAGAAATATTTTTTTAATCAGCAGTATATCATTTCATTTTGATTAAACACGCTCAAAGGTATTGGCGCTTCGATTTATAAATTTCCCTTTAAAATGTAATTAAATAGTGTTTCAATCTGTGGATAATTACAGCCACTTTGGGTTCTTATAGGAATACTTATAGGACTTGCGTAAGGGAAGATAGCCATTCCATTGAAATTATGCTGAAAATAACAACAACAACAATAACGAAAACAATAACACCATTTATTTCAGAAAGAGTGCCTACACTAAAGCTTCTGGCCTACAATAGTGTATATAAAAACAATATTCACGTGAGCTTAACTATCAAGCGTCAATCTTTAATTAATAAAATTTTTCAACTGGATGCATTGGTATACAGGTTCGCTTGAAAATAATCCGCCTTTATTAAGATCAGTAGCGGGTTTTCAAGCAGTAGGTTAATTCATTATGTCTGCGATAGAAAGGATTGCTTTGTT
The DNA here is from genome assembly GCF_020536995.1 of Dreissena polymorpha. NCBI lineage: Eukaryota > Metazoa > Mollusca > Bivalvia > Myida > Dreissenidae > Dreissena > Dreissena polymorpha. The sequence continues at coordinate 97,235 of NW_026273324.1, read as the reverse complement.
TATATTAGGATATTCACTCATGACTTGGACATGCGCAGGTTAAGTACAAACTTAAACTGTAGTATTAACATAATTATCATTTTGATGTCGCTTATTATTTTCTTTATCATGATTTTATAGTAATTCTTCTTTTTATACTACTATTAAAGGGACCGTTAACCACGAAGACGAATAAAAGAAAGGTTGCAAAACCGTATGTTTTACAATTATTAGTTTATATTGTTTAAAATATCACGACTGGTATATAACATTACTTGAAAACAGTTGTTAAGTTTTCATATTTTCAGTATATTTGTTTTTTTTTTACTGGCTAGGTCTACCAGGTAACAACCAGTTAACTATAAATAACGCCGATAAATTAATTATCATCGTCACGTGGTAAACCCAGGAATGAAAATTGAGCATTTTTTATATTTTATTTATAAAATTATCAATCTGCTTGCGTTATTTATAGTGTTAACATCGTTACGTCACCTATTTTCGCGACGTACTTTCGATTTCACATCGCGAAATTTTATTACCGAATATACTGAAATTATGAACTTTTTTCAAGTAATGTAATATACTAGTCGTGATATTTTAATCAATATAAACTAATAATTGTAAAAAAAATACGGTATTTTAAAACTTTGCTTTTTTGTCATTGGTTGTTGACGGTACCTTTAATAATTATACTAATGCAACTACTTTATTTAGTATTGTTTTGTTATTGTTGTTGTCAAAGTAGTGGTAAATAGCTTATGCACTGTATATTTTATCCAAACGTATACTTGACACAAACATGTCTATTTCAAAACCGGGTAGACGCACTAAATAAGATAGGTCAAATTAACATACAATAAAATAAATGCAAAAATAAAATGTGTTGTCGGTGCGATAAGACATATTTACTGACCGGAATTAGTATATATTAACCTTATTCAGTCTCACAAAGAAGCACAAAGAACAAAGAACTATTTATTGATAGATCTTTGAGCCAGGCTATCTAGAGGCTAACCCCATACCAAATGGTATGATGGTAATACCATTGCCTGTCCGTACAGGCTAACTCCGTTAACCTAAGGCCTGTTGAACAGACTAACTCGAGTCGTATCGGGTGACACTTGTTGGTTCCAAATTAAACGCTGTTTGATAAACTGTATCCTGTAATGACTAAATTTTCGGACAGAAAAAAAGTTATTGAATAGGTTAATTCCGCAAACTAAGATACATAAATATAGTCCCAGGAGTGAACGGCTTTTACGCGATGGTTTGGTTCATATAAAGACTGATATATTCGCTTTTAGTAATAATGAAACAGAACATATATGCTATCTACATACATAGATCGCCAACATTTATATACGCGCTATTGCCATTTTTGTGTTTCGTGAGTTACATTTAATGTTCGTTAGAGTGTGTGCAGCAACGATGTGTCGGTATTCGAGCGTACGGAATTTAGATTATTTAGAGTGTTTGCATCGAAGTGTCGGTATTCGCGCGTACGGAATTTAGATATTTTAGAGTGTTTGCAGCGAAGTGTCGGTATTCGCGCGTACGGAATTTAGATTCTTTAGAGTGTTTGCAGTGAAGTGTCAGTATTCGCGCGTACGAAATTTTTATTCTTTAGAGTGTTTGCAGCGAAGTGTCGGTATTCGAGCGTACGGAACTTAGATTATTTAGAGTGTTTGCAGCGAAGGGTCGATATTCGCGCGTACGAAATTTTAGATTATTTAGAGTGTTTGCAGTGAAGTGTCAGTATTCGCGCGTACGAAATTTATATTCTTTAGAGTGTTTGCAGCGGAGTGTCGGTATTCGCGCATATGGAATTTAGATTCTTTAGTGTGTTTGCAGTGAAGTGTCAGTATTCGCGCGTACGAAATTTTTATTCTTTAGAGTGTTTGCAGTGAAGTGTCGGTATTCGAGCGTACGGAACTTAGATTATTTAGAGTGTTTGCAGCGAAGTGTCGATATTCGCGCGTACGGAATTTTAGATTATTTAGAGTGTTTGCAGTGAAGTGTCAGTATTCGCGCGTACGAAATTTATATTCTTTAGAGTGTTTGCAGCGAAGTGTCGGTATTCGCGCATACGGAATTCAGATTCTTTAGAGTGTTTACAACGATGCGTCGGTACATTCGAGGGCTTTGTTTCACAACAACATGGTGACTCAGTTTTTCAAAGTTTTAACAATTGAATAAAATAACAGAACAGAACAGAACAGAACTTTTATTTTCACCCAAGTATATAACATATACAATAAGGGCAATATAACAAAGTACAATTTTTATAACAATATTTTGACTTCCGATAATTTAGCAACAACAGCACATATTATCCAGCGAGGGTGGGGGTGTTCAGAATGAGCATATATAAAGATATTGACTACGAGAATGTGGGAAAAGTTAATCAATTACAAAAAACACCAAATTATCATACATAGTGAGCAATGCATGAGAATGAAATAACGGTTCGTAATTGTGTAGCCTAATTTGTCGAGGATTCTAATATTATTAGTGATCTTTAACCTTAATTATGCGGGGTTGTCTTGTTCACACGTCACTTAACTTTGCACGCGCTGTTACCGATAGCAGTTTTCAGGAAAGTAAAATGTTTATTTAAAAAGTACAGGTTAAAACAGTGCGTTTAAGGCGATAGTGCAACTTGCAGTTGGTAGCTTTAATTTCTGTATTCGGAATAGTTGCAGACATGTTTTTTCGTGATTTATTCGCTCGACTGCACCCGCACAATGAAATTTGCCAATGGGCGAATGGATAATGTCGGAGCAACCCGAGGCCATGATAGCTGTACTTCTCAAGGACACAATAGATAAGGTACTACCGTTAGGATTAAGCAAATTGTGTGTACTGCATGCAAAAGGAATGAGCAAGGCCTAAGCGGTATCAAGAGGTGATTTTTTGTCAACTTACTATTATAATGGTGGTATGAGTCGGCTTATTTAAAACAAAATGAAATTATTCTCGGTTTGAGAAGTACGGTATAGTATGGTTTAATACGTGTTATTTAGAAGAGAGATTATGGTAATGGTTTAGCGCGTATAATGCACGGGTTTTGTGTGCATGTTTTAGCGCGAAAGCGCACGAGTTTTTCGTTTTGGGGTATATATGATTTGCACATCTAGTGAGACGCCATTCGAGGGTTGTTTTTGACAGGCAAAGTTATGGAGCAAGAAAACGAAAGGGTGATAAAGTAGTTTAGGCGTTCATTTGCGAAATACATAGTATTCGGAAGGAGATTTTCGATGAGAGGACTGATTCTCTGCTAGAAGCGGAATGGTGAGCTGGAACTTCGAACAAAGGTCAGACTTGTTGGTTCTGTTTATTGTAATAACACTGGCAACAACATTCCGATTGAAATTAACACAGGTTGTGTTCCTTGTTAACTTTAATGATAAGTATATTCAATAACATGCTCCATATCTTTATTTGTGCTGTTGTGTTTGTTTAGTTCCAACTATTCAGATACATCAATTGATTTGATTATTGGGTAAAAATGAAACAATTTAAGTTCAAAAAGATGTCGCAAATGTAATGGTCTGGTAGGATTATATATAGGTAAGGCCACATAGTGTGTCACTCCAGGTTGTTTTTATAGCAGAGTTAGATCACTCTCCCTCAGGTTTTTACGAACACCTTGCTTTATTTTTATTGTTTTTAAGATATAAAACCTTATATGGTAATACATGTGTTACAAGTTTGTGTATTAGTTCCAAGCGTATAATTCAACAAACGATTAATAACAATTAACTGCCGTTTTCCTTATAATTCAGCTAGATGGTTGTGTGCGATATATGACGTGGTATGATAATGAGCGGATGAAAATTTATGCAAAACATATCTTTAAACTATTCAGGTATTCCAATTGTGAATTAAGAATGAAACATAAAAAATCGATACATTACTGAAATATATATTATATTCATCTATGAAACAGCTATAGAGACTTGTCTTGTAAACTTTTTTCGAAACATGTTTGTGTTGTGCATATATTACATCTCGTTCACTGGATATTGAATAAACAGTTTATATGTTATTGTTAAATACAATTAAAAATTTTCTCTAAATTGAATTAAAACATTAAGAGTTATTATATTTTTCATAATAATTTAAGACGTTAAGTTTTCCCTGCAAGGTTGGTGTCAATAATGGTGCATGCATATGTGCTAATTAATTTACGATATTTTGGATAAACTGTGGTATAAATTTGGTTTGAAAAGAGCGTTGACAATAAGACTGTTGTTTTAAACTTAGATGAAAGGCATTTATCGGTTTTGTTAAATTTAGTTTCGTCATAGTTAAATGCATTTTTAAAGATTAGGTACTGTAATGATAACAAAAGTAGACCGGATTTATTTGCAATATAAGTCATTTTGTTTTCGTGATAGTTTTTGTTCTTGTTTGGTGGCCTGTTGGCTTGATGTGTAAAGACATTTTGCTTTTATGGTGTTTGGCCGTTTTTTGAATGCCAGTTAACATGTGTAATTTGCTTATCGTTTTGGTGAAAGCCAGTTGACCAGATGTGGATAAACCCAGTTAGCGCGTGTAGTTTGTTAACCAAATTTGTTAAAACGTGCGTTTACATTTACATTTTTGTTTTTATCTAATGTTAAGATTGTACTGTTCGAAGGATATTATATATATTGGAGAACATTAAATGTATGTTATTAAGGGCCAGATTGGCTTATGTAAATTAACCGGTTGGCTCGGGTTGTCCGTTGACAGTTTGTTGAAAGCAGATTTTTTCAGATGCGTATAAGCCAGTTTGCTTGCGTGTCAATTCACTAAAATGTCTCAAAACACATGTTGAAATTGCATTTACACATGTTTGCGAAGTTTATTTTTTCAGAAGCTGGACAGTTCGAAGAATAAATAATGAATAGTGTAACATTATAGTAAGAGGGCAGCTCGAAAGGTATTAAAAAAAATGTTTTTTTTGTGTAATTATGTGTTAGAAAATAACTTGTTAAGATTAATAATGATGCTTTTATTGATGATGATGTTATAAATGTTGATGATGATGCTAACGTTATTGATGAGGAGGAGGAATAGTTGACAGTAATTTGTGAATGGATAATACTACATTAACGAATTTTGAGTGAATGAAATTATTTTAGGTTTGATAAATACCGAATGATGTTGGTCTATACATATTATTTAGAAGAGAAAGTGAGTATGGTTATTGTTTAGCACGTAAAAATGAATGAGTTTCTAGGTTTTGCGTTTAATTGAACAAAAACAAGCAACGGTTCAGCAACAGGGATTATTCTCAGATGGTACATGTATTCCTTTTAGAGTCACAGAAATTCAACGTTGCATCAATACCGGTGTTCTTTGAGATTTGTTTGATGGGTTAAAATTCCAAAAATTTACGAGTTTTGCAGCCGACCAAGTACCTATAGCTTTGTATTTGAGTGTGTTAAGCATTTTGTTGTTTTCAAATTAGTAAATCAAAATTAATACGGTGTTCTAGTATATCAATTGAGCTTATGCTATTGCCATGGGAATTTGAGCCAGGGTTCGATCAGTAGCTTAAAGTATGTCTGTGTTAGTGAATTGAACCTAAAAACAAATGTCAAGTCGGTAGTTTTAATTTTAAGAGCAGAACATACGTATTGATTGTGAGAACATTAGTAAAATGTGTTTGGTATTTGTGCATGTCTTTTGTGGTCATTGGACCAAGTTGTTTAAGGCCAATTGGCCTGATTTTGAAAGCCAGTTGGCTTGTATGGTCAGTTGACTGTTTTTAAAGCCATTCTATATGGTGTGTGAAAGCCTGTTGGCTTGTGTTGTCAGGTTACCGAACTTTCTTGGAACGAAAGTCTCATAGAATTTACAATATTTGCAAGATTATTGTTTGCAATGCAGTAACTGGACAGTTCGAATAGTATATTAAGTATTGAAGAACATAAAGGTATGGTTTATTTAGTATGTTATTATTATTACTAGGATTATTATGATGTATTTTATTTGGGTGCATTCGGAGAATTGCAAAGCCGGTAGTTAAAAAAGAGCCTATTACATCAGATATATTAAAGAAATTTTATCACACTTTTGTTTCTGAGAGCGATTGTTCTTTGGGGTATTTAAGAGGCGTCACAATCTTTTTCTTATTTTATGCTGGTTTTTTAGGATAAGTGAAACTTTGTCTGTTAAAAGATCAGATGTTGTATTTTTAGATACGCATTGTGATATTAAAGTTGAAAAGTCAAAAACGGACATTTTAAGAGAGGGTAATACTGTTCTGATTGCAAAAACTAATACAGACACATGACCTGTGAAATTGTTTGAAAAGTATTTGTGTGTTGCAGATATTGCATGTTCATCTACTGATTATGTGTTTAGACCAGTTTATTTGTGTAATGTTAAACACTGTTTCAAATTGATTTCTCATAATAAGCATATAAGTTATTCTACTATAAATGATAGTTTTAAGAAGAAGTTAAGTCTATTGGGTTATGTTTCTTCTAAATATGGACTTCATTCTTTTCGTGCTGGTGGAGCATCTATAAGTGCCAATAATAAGACTGTGGATAGACTTTGGCAAAGGCATGGTAGATGAAAAAGTGTTTCCACTAAGGACGGATATGTAAAAGATTCTTTGAAAGACAGATTATCGGTGTCGCTAAATTTAGATTTGTGAAAAGTCATTATTAATGTATGTGTGATTTGAAATGTATGATGTGTTGTTCGTAGCACATTTAAAGACACTATAATATATTATTATATAAATGGTTTGGAAATGCTTTTGAGTATTATTAAGTTCTGTGTTTGTGTTGTGTGTATGTTCCTTGTGGTCATTGGACCAATTTGTTTACGGACATTTGGCCTGATTTGGTAAGCCAGTTGGCTTGTATGGTCAGTTGACCGTTTTTTAAAGCAAGTTGATCTGATGTGTGAAAGCCGGTTGGCTTTTGTGAGTTGAACTTATTTTCTTAAAAAGCATGTTCACATGGAATTAACAATCTTTGCAAGTTTATTTTTTGCAGTGCAGTAACTGGACAGTACGAATGGTATATTAAGTATTGGAGAACATAAAGGTATGGTTTATGTAGTATGTTATTATTATTATAAGGATTATGATTATGATATTTTTTTTTCCGTTTTAATGTTTATCATTAATTTTGTAAATATTGTTTTATTATATCTGTTTAATTCTCTTGTGCATTATTCCATTGGTCATTTGACCGTTTGTGAAGGCCAGAGTGTGCCTGATGTTGATTAGCCGTTTGGCTTGTGTGGTCATTTGACCGTTTGTGAAGGCCAGAGTGTGCCTGATGTTGATTAGCCGTTTGGCTTGTGTGGTCATTTGACCGTTTGTGAAGGCCAGAGTGTGCCTGATGTTGATAAGCCAGTTGGCTTGTGTGGTTAGTTGACCGTTGTTGAAGGCCATAGTGTGCCTATTTTGATTGAATTAATTTTATTGCTTTTACAAATGTTTGTAATTGTATCTTTTCAGTTAAAACACAGTTCGAGAGGTATATAACGTGGTGGAGAATATTTAGGTATTCATTTTATGTTTTATATTATTTGTATTCTCTCTTTGTTTTATTCGAAAGTCCTGTCAAATACAAGCACTCACTCCTATTGTCTTTGGTTTATTATTTGTTTGATAATGATAATGATGATGATATGGGTTATAAAGATGATGAGATTTTAATAGTATTTTGAGAATAGAGAATAATAAATTTACTCATAACTATGTGTAAATGAAATTATTCTCGGTTTGAGAAATACGGTATAGTATGGTTTAATACGTGTTATTTAGAAGAGAGATTATGGTAATGGTTTAGCGCGTATAATGCACGGGTTTTGTGTGCATGTTTTAGCGCGAAAGCGCACGAGTTTTTCGTTTTGGGGTATATATGATTTGCACATCTAGTGAGACGCCATTCGAGGGTTGTTTTTGACAGGCAAAGTTATGGAGCAAGAAAACGAAAGGGTGATTACCCCGCCCGCCCGCCCTTAATGAACATATGTATGGTTAAATAATTGGTTACATTGCTTTTATGTTTATAATTTTGCTATTATAAAGTCTATATTTAGTATATTTTCAGTTCGGTTTTTAGTCCATGTGAGATGGGATCTTAACACGAACCGATTTCTTTACTAGGAAAGACGATGGGTGTATTTTTATTTAAGTCTGAAGCAGCTAAGTTTTCTTGATTATTTTGACTCATTTGTTACTTAATATTGTGTTTGAATGAGGTCTTTTAAGTTATGGGTGTCATGTTTTTCGAGACTCTCACTTCCTGGAGATAGTACCTCCAGCATACTTATTGAAATATTGGTATGTATAAATGTCAAGTGTTATTATTTTTTGTTGTCGTTCGTAATGAACGTTTAATTTTAAAGACATTTTTATTGTACGATTACTTAATATTTTCATTTTGGTGTGACTGGTTAGATGTTGAAGCCGGTTTAATATAGCTGTTAAATTCGTCATTTGCATTTATATATTTCTCGGAATATTTATGATTTATCAACATTCTTTATAGAAGCTTTATGGATTTTATGGTTTGAGTGATTTGTTTGTTTCTTGCTGATGTCCGGGGTGTGTGCAGGATGCTTTTGATGTTTGTTTGTTATGTTAACTTGCGCAATGAATTGATAATGTTTTAATTACATTTTTTACTATAAAATACTTAATGTTACAGTATCTTAATAGCTGCTTATTTGTAGATTTCTCTAAATTAGAGGTTTCGGGAGGTGATGAAGGCACCTAGACACCGGTCTCGAGCCATGGGTCCTCATACGTCCCCCTGCCATTAAAAGAAAAAAATAAGAAAACAAAAATGGCAGTAGGGTTGCGTATCCCGCTCGCGGTTTTACCTGAATCGTTTATTACTACTGAGTATTGTATGGGGTGTACGTGAAGTCATGTACACTTCTCTTGATTGGTGGTGGTAGATGAATCTTGCAGATATTAGCAGCTTCTATGAACAAATTAATGTTTCACATTTGTTAATTTATAATATTCAAGCAAGTTAGCGTGATTGATGGGCATTGGGGGCGTCCTGTGTGCACTGTGGGCATCGGCGGGGATCAGTTTATTCAAACAGTAACTCTTTTTGAGATATATACTTGACGTCTAATTGTTATGAATACATTTGCACTTTTTCACATGACACACATGTGTATGTGAAGTATTCATAATTACATGCCCTACAGCATTTAAATAGTATCGTTTCAGTTCTTTATACACCTGAACAAAGACGTTACACCGTTTCCAGTCGTCTCGAGATTCCTCAACTGAGCGGTGCCGTTGAGGTCCATATCCATTGCGCATACAACATATACGGGCTTCAGAAGAATTGTTTTTTGCATTTATTTGTTGAAAGTCCTGTCAAATACAAGCACTCACTCCTATTGTCTTTGGTTTATTATTTGTTTGATAATGATAATGATGATGATATGGGTTATAAAGATGATGAGATTTTAATAGTATTTTGAGAATAGAGAATAATAAATTTACTCATAACTATGAGTAAACGATAATTCGTGAATCGAGACGGTACAAAAATATGAAAATCACTAGCAAAAGGAATTGTTATAAGTTATAAACTGATATTATTATTATTGCAATATATTCTATGATTTTTTTTTATTTTTTTTTAGCTGGTTTTCCGAGAAAGTATTTGTTTAAGAAGCCAGGGTCATGAAAAGCAAATAAATATATGTACAGATTTTTAACATATCAGAATGATGCAAAAGTAGACGTAGTCATGATATATAAATTATCAGTTAGCGAGTGAAATAAAGGATATAACAAATTTATGTACATTTCTCACATTGATACACATTTTAAGTATTAACAAGTAATTAAATAAGCATAAACGTTCCTCATGCTTAACAATTAATGTTTTTAACGGTAAAGTATAGATGTACATAGGACTGAAAATGTGTCATGTAAATTGAATTTATGGAATTTATTTAATTTCAAGTAGGTAACTACAGTCAACTTTCTATTATACTGGTGGTATAAGTCGGCTATTTAAAACAAAACACAAATTTGTAGATAGAAATGGTACAGAATTATAAAAATCACTAGCAAAAGGAAATTGTAATAAGTTATAAACTGGTTATTATTATTGCAATTTATTCTATAAATTTTTGGCCGGTTTTCCGAGGAAGTATTTGTTTAAGAAGCCATGATCATGAAAAGCAAATAAATATATGTACAGATTTTTTACATATCAAAATGATGCGAAAGTACACATAGTCATGATATATAACATTATTAGAAAAACACAACCAAATTAATATAATACAATCATCAATTAGCGAATGAAATTAAGAATATAGCAAATTTATGTACATTTCTCACACTGATACACATATTAAGTATTAACAAGTAATTAAATATAACTTATAAGCATAAATGTTCCTCATGATATATAACATTATTAGAAAAACCCAACCGAATTAATATAATACAATCATCAACTAGCGAATGAAATTAAGAATATAGCAAATTTATGTACATTTCTCACACTGATACACATATTAAGTATTAACAAGTAATTAAATATAACTTATAAGCATAAATGTTCCTCATGCTTAACAATTAATGTTTATAACGGTAAAGCATACATGTACATAAGACTGAGAATGTGGCATGTAAATTGAATTTATTCAATTACAAGTAGGTAACCACAGAGTATACAGTAGTAAACGGATGTAAGAAAAAAGTAGACTCTTTGAAGAAGCAGTAATGTAGTTATTATCATTAAGGGGAGACTATTTAGACAATAATGTGCCCTAATTAATAATAAAAAGGATGGCTATACAGGTTTTGAAATGAAATTCATTTCCAAGTACATAATAACGCATTAGATCGAGACTTAACAAAAACTAACAATCAATTAGTGCACTGTAGTAGGACATATACTATAATTTGGTGGTCTGGTGGCATTTGTATTTATAAACAAATGTGTACTTGTATTGAACTTTTGTTAGCGTTTAAATTTACTGAATATAAAGCGTATAAATTTGCTTGTATTTTTAAGTAAAGGTAAGGATTCTGATGATAAGAATGAGCTAAGGGAAGCATTATGTGTGTCATTACCTAAGAATTGTTCTCTTTCAGTATTAAAGAAATCGCAGTTAAGGAGGTAGTGGTGTTCGGTGCCAACCTGACCCGAATTACATAGCCTGCAGACTTTTTTAAACATAAAGTAGAGTTTCATTTTGGACTGTGAGGCTAAAGTATCGCTCCACTCTTGAACAAATTGATCTTTAATTCTTTGGTTTATCATGTCAGTAATATCGCACGTGAAATCAGTTGTATAAAACATATAACCCAAGCCAAGGTTTTCTAAAGTTGCCAACAAAGCGTGACACCATAAATTATTTTTCGTACAATTGAAATTGGTTAAAACATTCATCTGTTCCATAAAGAATGTTGGTTATTAACAATTTTCATCCAATAACGCAAAGCTCTAATTTTACACAGAACTGCTAGAGGGAATCGACAAATTCACTAAGAACAGCATAGTTAGAAGTAGATTGTTTTACACAAAGAATATTTTTACAGAATTTAAAATGTAATTTATCTATATCAGAGTTATCATAAATTATCCAGACTTTAGAACCATACAGTATGATTGGTGCTACTAACGAATCGAATAGGGCTAGCTTGGTTTTGACATCTAGTTTTACACGACTAAAGATAGATATAAGATGATGATATGCTCTAAGTGCCTGTTCATTTAATATCTTAACAGTATGAGACATATTTCCTGTGTAGAGGAATTGTATACCCAGATATACAAACTTGTCGACAATTTCAAGGCACTCGTTATTTATTGACCACGTGTAGTTGCCTCTGCTTTTTCGTTTTTCAAATATGCATATTTTCGTTTTATTAACATTAATTTTAAGACCCCATTTAGAAGAGTAAAGGTATAAATTGTTAAGTTGGTTCTGAAGGCTTACTGGGTTAGTAGTAAATAGTACAATATCATCAGCAAATAACAGCATAAAAACAGAAACCAAATGCAAATCATCATTTGTAAAATTTTGTACATTAATACAATCTTTAATATAATTTATAAATATAATAAAAAGTAGCGGCGACAGAGGTTCTCCTTGTTTTACACCAAGAGAGACATCAAAGAAATCGGAGTATGACATATCCTGGGTGTTTTTTATACATGACTTAACATTTGCATATATATTTTTAATCATTTTTATCATTTTGGAACTCAGACCAGACTCAATTAATTTTATCCACAATGCTTCATGAATCACTGTATCAAAAGCCTTTTCATAATCAATAAAAGCACAATATAGCTTATGTTTTTGCAAAAGAACATTTTGTATAATACTATGTAGGATAAAAATACAATCGGTTGTACTACGTTTTTCTCTAAAACCAAATTGAAAAGGATTAAATAAATTTACGCCCTCACACCAACGGTTTATTCTGTTGCGAAGACATAATGAAAATATTTTTGAAATTATATTAACCAGTGTGATTCCTCTATAATTGGAAGGCTCTTTCTTGTCACCTTTTTTAAAAATAGGTATGATTGCACCTTTACACCAAGAATCTGGATACATACCACGATCGAAAATGTAATTAAAGATTTAAGTAAGATATGGTGATATAAAATCATTAGAATCAATAAAGAAATCGGCTACATTGTTAAACAAGTCACAGCTTTTATTACGCTTCATTTTAGATATTGTTTTTCTTACTTCTTCTTCTTCAGTAAATGCACAATCGAGCGTCTCGATTGAAGGCAGCGCATTCAGATCATAGGGGTCATTAGTATTAAATGTACTGATATGTGGTGTATTACATGATTGTTTAAAATGGTTTAAAAATTGATCAATGTTGATATCATTACTTTTTGGAACATGTTTCTTTTTGTATTTATTAATATATCGCCAAAATTCTTTTGGATTATTTGTGCTTGGCTTAGCTAATGTGTGCTTTTCTTTATTGAAATATGTACGTTTTGTCTCCCTTTTAACGCGGCAATATTTATTTCTGGAATTTAAAAATCTAATCTTGTTAGCGTCACATGGATATCGATTATAAATTCGTTTACAATCATATAACTCGTTTTTGTGTATTTTACATTTTTCGTTAAACCATAATGATTTCTTCGCACATTTAATTTTGCGCTGGTTACCGCCTGTGTGTACAGTTTTACCGTTAAGCTGAAATGAGATATCAAAAATAGTAGTCGATAAAGCATCTATACAGTTATCAATATTGTCACGGTCCGATGGCAATGTATTTGTTACTTCGTCGAAAATGTGTCTTTTATCTTCTAAGGTTTGTTTTAAAAAATCTATGTTATTTTGTTTCCAATCTATTTTTATAAATTTGTGCCCTTGGTTGGTTGATGTACATTTATCACAAACTAAAGTAAATTCAATCGGGCAGTGATCGGAGAATTCGGTCAAATCAAGTACATTCATGTTACTTATACGCGTGTACACATTGTAGTTAACAATAACATAATCGACAGTACTTGCTCCGACAGTGTTTCTACAGAAATTATAACATGTATTAAGGCCTTGTTCTAAACGCCCATTAGCAATAAAAACACTATTTTCTTTACAAAGCGTAAGAAGTTTATATCCGAACGTATTCGTCTGTATATCCGCCGATAATCGTTGCGGTAAAATATCAATAGGTAAATCAGGCTCGGGCATATTAACATAGCGGTCGAGATTTAAATTATCTACCAAATCTGACCTTTGACCTATTCGTGCATTAAAATCTCCCGTTAAAAGAACATCCCCAAGTTGGGTATATATCTTAATATCGTTTGATAATTGTTCAAAGAAATCAAAATCGTTTAGTATGGAATTATCATTACTGCACACAAGAGAGTCAGCGGGTGGTATATAGCAACAGCAAATATATACACCATTTTCAAAGCCAAACAAAGCTTTAGAGAGTTTACACCAAATAATCCCTTTTTCATTTATATTAATAACTTCAATTTTATCTTGATATATTGTTTTATAGTAAAAAAATCACACCTCCGCTGTGTCGTTTCGCATTTCTGTTGCATTTTGGACGTGGGCATGAGAAACATTCGAAATTGTTAATATTGATATTATTTGATTTAGCATTCCAAGTTTCTGTAAATATTAAAATGTCACATCTATTAATAAAGTTTAAAAAATCACTGTCCTCTAGTTCTGAAACAAGACCCTGAACATTCCAGGATAGCACAGTTAGCTGTTTCCGGTCGTCTCCCTAAGTTCTGGTCGTTGGGTCATACCCATGGTCATGGTGGCTTCCGGTGTTGCTACGCTGTCCCCCGTATTCGCGGCGGCCACGTGGTGGCAGTTCCGGTACTGGGCCAGGGGGTGGACGGTCATGCGTATACTTGACGCGGTCGATGTACAGCGCGTCATAGGAAAGATTCGCCTGTTTTCCTTGTCGTTTCGCCTCAATCATATATGGAAGCAGTTTCTTTCTGCGATCTTGGATTTGTTTTGGAAGCTGGTCACTAACGCGGAAGTTGCTATTTTTAAGTTTTTCCCGTGCCGCAGATTTCACGGTCTCTTTGTCGCCAAAATAGTTAAATTTAACTACTATTGGACGCTTCTTGTCATGTTGATAAGGCCCTATTATGTGTGCTCTATTGATTTTCATCTGCGTGGCTGCGCTTTCGATATTTAAATTGTTTTCACAAAACTGTAAAACTTTTTCGGCACAATTTTCGGACTTGCGGTCTTCAAAGCTAGATCCTTCATCGAAATTAAAAAATAACAAATTGTCACGCATAGATCTTGCTTGGAGATCGATGATTGTTTCATTCAGGTCGATGTTTTCATTGCGGAGAGAAGCTATATTTTGTGATAGAACATCTATGTTTGTTTTAATTTCATCACTCTTATTACTCTCAAAAGAACGGCTTAATTCAACATCCGAAAGCCTTTTTCTGACTCGTGAAATTTTGATTCAAGGAAGCAACTCTCGATTCAACTATTGATAGCTTGTTCGAGATGGATTTCAAGGAAATTTAAACAATGCCTAATTTAGGAAATGTAAATTGTTCGAGCTCAATGCTGCGCCATAAGTTTACCAACTGTACCAGGTACTGAATTAAATTATATGAAAATGTAGTCAGAAAAAACATTTTTGCATATTCAACAGGCACGGTTCAGACATGCTTTTCAATTAATTAAAAGCTGGTCTACATTATAATACAATTAACGTTAAGCTCTTGTGATATGCTGCATCTAATGGATTCAAGATGTCACTGAGTGTATCTTAAAATACTGTATAAGTGAATATTTCCGCGTGTCGAAAAGTTAGCGAATTCACAAAAACAGACATTTCGCGTGTGGAAATGTTAGCGGATCGCCCGTATCAAAAGGACATAAAAATATTTCACGTTGTAAAACTTGCAATTTATTGCTGGTTACATACAATCCGATTATAATTGTCAGATACTTACCGTTAGTTTAAACGATCGTTAGATATTTGTAATGCATGTATTTTATACTCGAATTTACCTAAATCTCCCAGTACACACAAATTATACCGCTAAAGCTTTTGTGTCAAATTAATAGTCGCATATTGACAAACTATCTAAGGTAACTTTAATTTGAATGACAATACATTACTGTGCTTCAGTGATGTGAGGGGGGAAAACTGTTAACAATGCCTTTTCTCCGATAACAATAATCCTATTGTTATCAAGCGATAAGGTGTGAAAACATGACAGACAGACAGACAGACAGTTTATTTCAATCCGATAAGGCATTTAAGCCCACGAGGACATATATACAATACAAGTGTTGACGAACAGTGTAGACTAGAATACAAAATGTTAACAAAAGTTGTAGTTGTATGTTTCCAACATTTGGAGAAGATCACTTTGAGAACAATATTTAAAAAACATACATGGAAGATAATTCTGAAACGTTTTCTAAGCATTTAACCAATCGATTTTAAACTATTATACAATATGTTCTTATCTTAGAGGGTTTTCAATCAACTACTTTGGTTAGTATAGCTGCCTATATTTATTTTTGTCCTTGTACCGATTACTAGATGATATTCTATTAACAATTTAGAAACATAGAAATTGGTTTTTAAAATGTAGCATACATTTATCCTGATTTGTTTCGTACTATCAAATAGCATCATATAAGCATGATAGTATGTTGTTTAAAAGAAGCCTTTTAGGGCTGTATTCTAAACATATACATCGATTTAACAAACAATGACAAAAGAGCAGTTATATATACACAGTTACATAAATATGCCATATTACACCACTTTATCCTGCATTAAATGGTTTCTCTACATCGACCTCTTCGGATATGTTTATAAATTTAGTTCAATTTTACTATTACGAAAAAAACAAGTAAAATAACCAATCGAAAAGAAACCTTTAAATACAAAAATATAATATAGTTTAATCATTTAACTTGTATGAATTATATATCTATCACAGAGGGTATTTTAACATCTATGGAATTAACATTAAGAGTGCCATATATATATATGCCTTACCGAAACGAAAATGTAAGACTGATATCATAGGCAACTGCTATCACTAACATCTGTACTTAACAATTAATAACCACTTTTAATACAGTAGCCCCTACTGTATTGATCGATATGCGATACCTAAACAACTGTTTGTAAAATCATTTTATTTGTCCAGTCATTTATTTTCAGATGTAACCAAACAGCTTTGGCAATCTTTGATGTATTCAAAGCCCATAGAAGTCAGGCGTTACTGGATAAGCTGTATCAACACAACATTCGAGCTGTCTTCGTGCCTCCGTCCTGCACAGATCAACTTCAACCGTTAGATGCAATACCAAATTAAGTGTTCAAAGATGAACTTAAAATTTGTTTCCAAGCGTACTATTCCGATTGTGTTGCAGACAAAATTAAAAACAATTTAAATGTTGTTGATATCGACCTGCGCACATCATCAATAAAGGAAATCCACGCAGTGTGGCTAATGAAGGCACACGAAACAATTTCATCTAATATCGAGATGATTAAATCAGCCTTTGATAAATGTGGCATTTAAACAGTATGTAGCATTGTGCGCTGTGTGCGTATTTGGTTGTCTTTGTATGCTTTGCACGTTCAGTATATTTGTGAAGTTGTGTCTTTGAGTAATGCCGTAACTAAGCAGTATGTTAATAGTTAATCAAACATAAAATAAACATTTTGTTTATAATACGTTTTTATATATATTTCTCCAAAATGTTATAATCGTAATTATGTAAAATCGATAACAAAGTAGTTTTTATCTTAAACCAGTGTCAAGATTAAATTTCTTACACGATGGTATACAGTAATTATCTTTACCCGGTGTCACCGTAAATTTCTACCTCAATGGGTGCGCAATTTTGGCTGGGGGAAAATTTAGCGAATTTATTGCGTTCGCGAAATTCGCAAACATTTCCACCTCGCTAACTTTACCACTTATACAGTATATTGTTTCGTTATTTTAAAACAAACGCATATTGTTTAATGCGCGAATTATCTGGTATAACTATTGATGTCATTGCATTGCTTTGTATTGCTTATAGTGGACAAATGACTTCTAAAATGAAATCCATTATCCTGTTCAAGCTGTATTTTGTCACTAAACTACGAAGTTATGCAATTTATGTGTAGATTGTAAATGAAAAACAATTTCCGAATTTTACTTTACTAAGCCATTGAAGGGTGATAACCCCGCCCGCCCGCCCTTAATGAACATATGTATGGTTAAATAATTGGTTACATTGCTTTCATGTTTATAATTTTGCTATTATAAAGTCTATATTTAGTATATTTTCAGTTCGGTTTTTAGTCCATGTGAGATGGGATCTTAACACGAACCGATTTCTTTACTAGCAAAGACGATGGGTGTATTTTCATTTAAGTCTGAAGCAGCTAAGTTTTCTTGATTATTTTGACTCATTTGTTACTTAATATTGTGTTTGAATGAGGTCTTTTAAGTTATGGGTGTCATGTTTTTCGAGACTCTCACTTCCTGGAGATAGTACCTCCAGCATACTTATTGAAATATTGGTATGTTTAAATGTCAAGTGTTATTATTTTTTGTTGTCGTTCGTAATGAACGTTTAATTTTAAAGACATTTTTATTGTACGATTACTTAATATTTTCATTTTGGTGTGACTGGTTAGATGTTGAAGTCGGTTTAATATAGCTGTTAAATTCGTCATATGCATTTATATATTTCTCGGAATATTTATGATTTATCAACATTCTTTATAGATGCTTTATGGATTTTATGGTTTGAGTGATTTGTTTGTTTCTTGCTGATGTCCGGGGTGTGTGCAGGATGCTTTTGATGTTTGTTTGTTATGTTAACTTGCGCAATGAATTGATAATGTTTTAATTACATTTTTTACTATAAAATACTTAATGTTACAGTATCTTAATAGCTGCTTATTTGTAGATTTCTCTAAATTAGAGGTTTCGGGAGGTGATGAAGGCACCTAGACACCGGTCTCGAGCCATGGGTCCTCATACGTCCCCCTGCCTTTAAAAGAAAAAATAAGAAAACAAAAATGGCAGTAAGGTTGCGTATCCCGCTCGCGGTTTTACCTGAATCGTTTATTACTACTGAGTATTGTATGGGGTGTACGTGAAGTCATGTACACTTCTCTTGATTGGTGGTGGTAGATGAATCTTGCAGATATTAGCAGCTTCTATGAACAAATTAATGTTTCACATTTGTTAATTTATAATATTCAAGCAAGTTAGCGTGATTGATGGGCATTGGGGGCGTCCTGTGTGCACTGTGGGCATCGGCGGGGATCAGTTTATTCAAACAGTAACTCTTTTTGAGATATATACTTGACGTCTAATTGTTATGAATACATTTGCACTTTTTCACATGACATACATGTGTATGTGAAGTATTCATAATTACATGCCCTACAGCATTTAAATAGTATCGTTTCAGTTCTTTATACACCTGAACAAAGATGTTACACCGTTTCCAGTCGTCTCGAGATTCCTCAACTGAGCGGTGCCGTTGAGGTCCATATCCATTGCGCATACAACATATACGGGCTTCAGAAGAATTGTTTTTTGCATTTATTTGTTGAAAGTCCTGTCAAATACAAGCACTCACTCCTATTGTCTTTGGTTTATTATTTGTTTGATAATGATAATGATGATGATATGGGTTATAAAGATGATGAGATTTTAATAGTATTTTGAGAATAGAGAATAATAAATTTACTCATAACTATGAGTAAACGATAATTCGTGAATCGAGACGGTACAAAAATATGAAAATCACTAGCAAAAGGAATTGTTATAAGTTATAAACTGATATTATTATTATTGCAATATATTCTATGATTTTTTTTGATTTTTTTTTTAGCTGGTTTTCCGAGAAAGTATTTGTTTAAGAAGCCAGGGTCATGAAAAGCAAATAAATATATGTACAGATTTTTAACATATCAGAATGATGCAAAAGTAGACGTAGTCATGATATATAAATTATCAGTTAGCGAGTGAAATAAAGGATATAACAAATTTATGTACATTTCTCACATTGATACACATTTTAAGTATTAACAAGTAATTAAATAAGCATAAACGTTCCTCATGCTTAACAATTAATGTTTTTAACGGTAAAGTATAGATGTACATAGGACTGAAAATGTGTCATGTAAATTGAATTTATGGAATTTATTTAATTTCAAGTAGGTAACTACAGTCAACTTTCTATTATACTGGTGGTATAAGTCGGCTATTTAAAACAAAACACAAATTTGTAGATAGAAATGGTACAGAATTATAAAAATCACTAGCAAAAGGAAATTGTAATAAGTTATAAACTGGTTATTATTATTGCAATTTATTCTATAAATTTTTGGCCGGTTTTCCGAGGAAGTATTTGTTTAAGAAGCCATGATCATGAAAAGCAAATAAATATATGTACAGATTTTTTACATATCAAAATGATGCGAAAGTACACATAGTCATGATATATAACATTATTAGAAAAACACAACCAAATTAATATAATACAATCATCAATTAGCGAATGAAATTAAGAATATAGCAAACTTATGTACATTTCTCACACTGATACACATATTAAGTATTAACAGGTAATTAAATATAACTTATAAGCATAAATGTTCCTCATGATATATAACATTATTAGAAAAACCCAACCGAATTAATATAATACAATCATCAACTAGCGAATGAAATTAAGAATATAGCAAATTTATGTACATTTCTCACACTGATACACATATTAAGTATTAACAAGTAATTAAATATAACTTATAAGCATAAATGTTCCTCATGCTTAACAATTAATGTTTATAACGGTAAAGCATACATGTACATAAGACTGAGAATGTGGCATGTAAATTGAATTTATTCAATTACAAGTAGGTAACCACAGATTATACAGTAGTAAACGGATGTAAGAAAAAAGTAGACTCTTTGAAGAAGCAGTAATGTAGTTATTATCATTAAGGGGTGACTATTTAGACAATAATGTGCCCTAATTAATAATAAAAAGGATGGCTATACAGGTTTTGAAATGAAATTCATTTCCAAGTACATAATAACGCATTAGATCGAGACTTAACAAAAACTAACAATCAATTAGTGCACTGTAGTAGGACATATACTATAATTTGGTGGTCTGGTGGCATTTGTATTTATAAACAAATGTGTACTTGTATTGAACTTTTGTTAGCGTTTAAATTTACTGAATATAAAGCGTATAAATTTGCTTGTATTTTTAAGTAAAGGTAAGGATTCTGATGATAAGAATGAGCTAAGGGAAGCATTATGTGTGTCATTACCTAAGAATTGTTCTCTTTCAGTATTAAAGAAATCGCAGTTAAGGAGGTAGTGGTGTTCGGTGCCAACCTGACCCGAATTACATAGCCTGCAGACTTTTTTAAACATAAAGTAGAGTTTCATTTTGGACTGTGAGGCTAAAGTATCGCTCCACTCTTGAACAAATTGATCTTTAATTCTTTGGTTTATCATGTCAGTAATATCGCACGTGAAATCAGTTGTATAAAACATATAACCCAAGCCAAGGTTTTCTAAAGTTGCCAACAAAGCGTGACACCATAAATTATTTTTCGTACAATTGAAATTGGTTAAAACATTCATCTGTTCCATAAAGAATGTTGGTTATTAACAATTTTCATCCAATAACGCAAAGCTCTAATTTTACACAGAACTGCTAGAGGGAATCGACAAATTCACTAAGAACAGCATAGTTAGAAGTAGATTGTTTTACACAAAGAATATTTTTACAGAATTTAAAATGTAATTTATCTATATCAGAGTTATCATAAATTATCCAGACTTTAGAACCATACAGTATGATTGGTGCTACTAACGAATCGAATAGGGCTAGCTTGGTTTTGACATCTAGTTTTACACGACTAAAGATAGATATAAGATGATGATATGCTCTAAGTGCCTGTTCATTTAATATCTTAACAGTATGAGACATATTTCCTGTGTAGAGGAATTGTATACCCAGATATACAAACTTGTCGACAATTTCAAGGCACTCGTTATTTATTGACCACGTGTAGTTGCATCTGCTTTTTCGTTTTTCAAATATGCATATTTTCGTTTTATTAACATTAATTTTAAGACCCCATTTAGAAGAGTAAAGGTATAAATTGTTAAGTTGGTTCTGAAGGCTTACTGGGTTAGTAGTAAATAGTACAATATCATCAGCAAATAACAGCATAAAAACAGAAAGCAAATGCAAATCATCATTTGTAAAATTTTGTACATTAATACAATCTTTAATATAATTTATAAATAGAATAAAAAGTAGCGGCGACAGAGGTTCTCCTTGTTTTACACCAAGAGAGACATCAAAGAAATCGGAGTATGACATATCCTGGGTGTTTTTTATACATGACTTAACATTTGCATATATATTTTTAATCATTTTTATCATTTTGGAACTCAGACCAGACTCAATTAATTTTATCCACAATGCTTCATGAATCACTGTATCAAAAGCCTTTTCATAATCAATAAAAGCACAATATAGCTTATGTTTTTGCAAAAGAACATTTTGTATAATACTATGTAGGATAAAAATACAATCGGTTGTACTACGTTTTTCTCTAAAACCAAATTGAAAAGGATTAAATAAATTTACGCCCTCACACCAACGGTTTATTCTGTTGCGAAGACATAATGAAAATATTTTTGAAATTATATTAACCAGTGTGATTCCTCTATAATTGGAAGGCTCTTTCTTGTCACCTTTTTTAAAAATAGGTATGATTGCACCTTTACCTCCACCAAGAATCTGGATACATACCACGATCGAAAATGTAATTAAAGATTTAAGTAAGATATGGTGATATAAAATCATAAGAATCAATAAAGAAATCGGCTACATTGTTAAACAAGTCACAGCTTTTATTACGCTTCATTTTAGATATTGTTTTTCTTACTTCTTCTTCTTCAGTAAATGCACAATCGAGCGTTTCGATTGAAGGCAGCGCATTCAGATCATAGGGGTCATTAGTATTAAATGTACTGATATGTGGTGTATAACATGATTGTTTAAAATGGTTTAAAAATTGATCAATGTTGATATCATTACTTTTTGGAACATGTTTCTTTTTGTATTTATTAATATATCGCCAAAATTCTTTTGGATTATTTGTGCTTGGCTTAGCTAATGTGTGCTTTTCTTTATTGAAATATGTACGTTTTGTCTCCCTTTTAACGCGGCAATATTTATTTCTGGAATTTAAAAATCTAATCTTGTTAGCGTCACATGGATATCGATTATAAATTCGTTTACAATCATATAACTCGTTTTTGTGTATTTTACATTTTTCGTTAAACCATAATGATTTCTTCGCACATTTAATTTTGCGCTGGTTACCGCCTGTGTGTACAGTTTTACCGTTAAGCTGAAATGAGATATCAAAAATAGTAGTCGATAAAGCATCTATACAGTTATCAATATTGTCACGGTCCGATGGCAATGTATTTGTTACTTCGTCGAAAATGTGTCTTTTATCTTCTAAGGTTTGTTTTAAAAAATCTATGCTATTTTGTTTCCAATCTATTTTTATAAATTTGTGCCCTTGGTTGGTTGATGTACATTTATCACAAACTAAAGTAAATTCAATCGGGCAGTGATCGGAGAATTCGGTCAAATCAAGTACATTCATGTTACTTATACGCGTGTACACATTGTAGTTAACAATAACATAATCGACAGTACTTGCTCCGACAGTGTTTCTACAGAAATTATAACATGTATTAAGGCCTTGTTCTAAACGCCCATTAGCAATAAAAACACTATTTTCTTTCCAAAGCGTAAGAAGTTTATATCCGAACGTATTCGTCTGTATATCCGCCGATAATCGTTGCGGTAAAATATCAATAGGTAAATCAGGCTCGGGCATATTAACATAGCGGTCGAGATTTAAATTATCTACCAAATCTGACCTTTGACCTATTCGTGCATTAAAATCTCCCGTTAAAAGAACATCCCCAAGTTGGGTATATATCTTAATATCGTTTGATAATTGTTCAAAGAAATCAAAATCGTTTAGTATGGAATTATCATTACTGCACACAAGAGAGTCAGCGGGTGGTATATAGCAACAGCAAATATATACACCATTTTCAAAGCCAAACAAAGCTTTAGAGAGTTAACACCAAAAAATCCCTTTTTCATTTATATTAATAACTTCAATTTTATCTTGATATATTGTTTTATAGAAAAAAAATCACACCTCCGCTGTGTCGTTTCGCATTTCTGTTGCATTTTGGACGTGGGCATGAGAAACATTCGAAATTGTTAATATTGATATTATTTGATTTAGCATTCCAAGTTTCTGTAAATATTAAAATGTCACATCCATTAATAAAGTTTAAAAAATCACTGTCCTCTAGTTCTGAAACAAGACCCTGAACATTCCAGGATAGCACAGTTAGCTGTTTCCGGTCGTCTCCCTAAGTTCTGGTCGTTGGGTCATACCCATGGTCATGGTGGCTTCCGGTGTTGCTACGCTGTCCCCCGTATTCGCGGCGGCCACGTGGTGGCAGTTCCGGTACTGGGCCAGAGGGTGGACGGTCATGCGTATACTTGACGCGGTCGATGTACAGCGCGTCATAGGAAAGATTCGCCTGTTTTCCTTGTCGTTTCGCCTCAATCATTTATGGAAGCAGTTTCTTTCTGCGATCTTGGATTTGTTTTGGAAGCTGGTCACTAACGCGGAAGTTGCTATTTTTAAGTTTTTCCCGTGCCGCAGATTTCACGGTCTCTTTGTCGCCAAAATAGTTAAATTTAACTACTATTGGACGCTTCTTGTCATGTTGATAAGGCCCTATTATGTGTGCTGTATCGATTTTCATCTGCGTGGCTGCGCTTTCGATATTTAAATTGTTTTCACAAAACTGTAAAACTTTTTCGGCACAATTTTCGGACTTGCGGTCTTCAAAGCTAGATCCTTCATCGAAATTAAAAAATAACAAATTGTCACGCATAGATCTTGCTTGGAGATCGATGATTGTTTCATTCAGGTCGATGTTTTCATTGCGGAGAGAAGCTATATTTTGTGATAGAACATCTATGTTTGTTTTAATTTCATCACTCTTATTACTCTCAAAAGAACGGCTTAATTCAACATCCGAAAGCCTTTTTTCTGACTCGTGAAATTTTGATTCAAGGGAAGCTACTCTCGATTCAACTATTGATAGCTTGTTCGAGATGGATTTCAAGGAAATTTAAACAATGCCTAATTTAGGAAATGTAAATTGTTCGAGCTCAATGCTGCGCCATAAGTTTACCAACTGTACCAGGTACTGAATTAAATTATATGAAAATGTAGTCAGAAAAACATTTTTGCATATTCAACAGGCACGGTTCAGACATGCTTTTCAATTAATTAAAAGCTGGTCTACATTATAATACAATTAACGTTAAGCTCTTGTGATATGCTGCATCTAATGGATTCAAGATGTCACTGAGTGTATCTTAAAATACTGTATAAGTGAATATTTCCGCGTGTCGAAAAGTTAGCGAATTCACAAAAACAGACATTTCGCGTGTGGAAATGTTAGCGGATCGCCCGTATCAAAAGGACATAAAAATATTTCACGTTGTAAAAATTGCAATTTATTGCTGGTTACATACAATCCGATTATAATTGTCAGATACTTACCGTTAGTTTAAACGATCGTTAGATATTTGTAATGCATGTATTTTATACTCGAATTTACCTAAATCTCCCAGTACACACAAATTATACCGCTAAAGCTTTTGTGTCAAATTAATAGTCGCATATTGACAAACTATCTAAGGTAACTTTAATTTGAATGACAATACATTACTGTGCTTCAGTGATGTGAGGGGGGAAAACTGTTAACAATGCCTTTTCTCCGATAACAATAATCCTATTGTTATCAAGCGATAAGGTGTGAAAACATGACAGACAGACAGACAGACAGTTTATTTCAATCCGATAAGGCATTTAAGCCCACGAGGACAAATATACAATACAAGTGTTGACGAACAGTGTAGACTAGAATACAAAATGTTAACAAAAGTTGTAGTTGTATGTTTCCAACATTTGGAGAAGATCACTTTGAGAACAATATTTAAAAAAACATACATGGAAGATAATTCTGAAACGTTTTCTAAGCATTTAACCAATCGATTTTAAACTATTATACAATATGTTCTTATCTTAGAGGGTTTTCAATCAACTACTTTGGTTAGTATAGCTGCCTATATTTATTTTTGTCCTTGTACCGATTACTAGATGATATTCTATTAACAATTTAGAAACATAGAAATTGGTTTTTAAAATGTAGCACACATTTATCCTGATTTGTTTCGTACTATCAAATAGCATCATATAAGCATGATAGTATGTTGTTTAAAAGAAGCCTTTTAGGGCTGTATTCTAAACATATACATCGATTTAACAAACAATGACAAAAGAGCAGTTATATATACACAGTTACATAAATATGCCATATTACACCACTTTATCCTGCATTAAATGGTTTCTCTACATCGACCTCTTCGGATATGTTTATAAATTTAGTTCAATTTTACTATTACGAAAAAAACAAGTAAAATAACCAATCGAAAAGAAACCTTTAAATACAAAAATATAATATAGTTTAATCATTTAACTTGTATGAATTATATATCTATCACAGAGGGTATTTTAACATCTATGAAATTAACATTAAGAGTGCCATAGATATATATGCCTTACCGAAACGAAAATGTAAGACTGATATCATAGGCAACTGCTATCACTAACATCTGTACTTAACAATTAATAACCACTTTTAATACAGTAGCCCCTACTGTATTGATCGATATGCGATACCTAAACAACTGTTTGTAAAATCATTTTATTTGTCCAGTCATTTATTTTCAGATGTAACCAAACAGCTTTGGCAATCTTTGATGTATTCAAAGCCCATAAAAGTCAGGCGTTACTGGATAACCTGTATCAACACAACATTCGAGCTGTCTTCGTGCCTCCGTCCTGCACAGATCAACTTCAACCGTTAGATGCAATACCAAATTAACTGTTCAAAGATGAACTTAAAATTTGTTTCCAAGCGTACTATTCCGATTGTGTTGCAGACAAAATTAAAAACAATTTAAATGTTGTTGATATCGACCTGCGCACATCATCAATAAAGGAAATCCACGCAGTGTGGCTAATGAAGGCACACGAAACAATTTCATCTAATATCGAGATGATTAAATCAGCCTTTGATAAATGTGGCATTTAAACATTATGTAGCATTGTGCGCTGTGTGCGTATTTGGTTGTCTTTGTATGCTTTGCACGTTCAGTATATTTGTGAAGTTGTGTCTTTGAGTAATGCCGTAACTAAGCAGTATGTTAATAGTTAATCAAACATAAAATAAACATTTTGTTTATAATACGTTTTTATATATATTTCTCCAAAATGTTATAATCGTAATTATGTAAAATCGATAACAAAGTAGTTTTTATCTTAAACCAGTGTCAAGATTAAATTTCTTACACGATGGTATACAGTAATTATCTTTACCCGGTGTCACCGTAAATTTCTACCTCAATGGGTGCGCAATTTTGGCTGGGGGAAAATTTAGCGAATTTATTGCGTTCGCGAAATTCGCAAACATTTCCACCTCGCTAACTTTACCACTTATACAGTATATTGTTTCGTTATTTTAAAACAAACGCATATTGTTTAATGCGCGAATTATCTGGTCTA